>NC_057797.1:227907362-227921003 GCF_018294505.1 Triticum aestivum
CCCCCCCCCCTGAAAATCGACTGACGCAAAATTTGATTCAGTCGACTGAAGTGTAGCTAAATCGGAGCAGCATCGCAAGCAAGAGCAAGAGCGAGAGCAGCAGCGCGAGCAAGAGCAATAGCAAGAGCAGACCGGGTAGGGGACCGAGAGAAAGAGCAGAGCAACAGCATGAGCGAGAGCTAAAGCAGCAGCAGCTCCTACTGATGTGGACGTCGCCGCCGAGGGAGCGACGTCGTGGAGGAAGTGGCCGGCGACGCCGTCGTGGATGGAGCCGCGCCGTGTCGGCTCGGGACCGAGCGCCGGCAGCACCGTGAGATCGAATCAAGAAGAAAATGTGGCGATTAGTGTACAACCTCTTTGGTGGCGCCGATTAGGCCACAACTTCATCCGAGGAAACGGTGATGATGATGCTCTTCCAGTGGTGTAGGTGAAGACGGCGGTGTGCGAATGTAGGTGGCACGAAAGACAAGGGGAACATCGGGGCAGCTCCTTGGAGGTGGAGGACGGGGTGGCTGAACCGGAGGGACGATGAGATCAACGACGGGTCCTCATCCGGTACGGTGGGTGAGGGACGTCGAGGTGTTGCTGTCGACGATGTCGTCGGGGAAGAGGCTCTGGCTGGGTGGCGGACGGAGCAGGGTATGGGGTTTCGTCACGGGTTTTCGCGGGCTCGGTGTACGAATGGGTGGGCGGATGGGATGGCAGTGGGGAACCATGGCTTAGAGACGCGCTTGTCCGAAATGTGAGGTAAGTTATGAAAGTACCCCCACCGTTTGAGGCGGTTCTTTCGGTTCAGGGGTACCACGGGAATTTTACGTGTCGGGATTTCACAGAAGGTGGGAGTTTTCGCGTGCGTTGTAATTTCGGAATAGCAAGGCGCGGGTTGAGATGGAGGGAGTTGTCGGAGCACAACGAGACAAAGATATATCTTAAATATTTCGGGCTAACAAGGCGCGGGTCGAAATTTCCAAACAAGCCTAACATGTACTGTACCAAATCAATGCGCACTACAAATGTCATTCAAAACTTTGAATTCATGTTATGTACAATTAAAATATTTCGCTACGTGTATAATGCATGCAACCTACTACTCAAATGAACGTTTTAGTGCATTCCAAACGTATATACTACCGCTTCAATATGAACTAAATTTGAATTCGTTTCTCTATTTGAATAAGATCTACAGTAATGATTGTTGTGAAGTCAAAGCATTTGAATTCGTTTCTCTATTTTAATAAGATCTACAATCATCATGACTGTCAAGTTAAACCATCGTTTGTGTATTATCTTCACAACACACCACATGATTAGTCTCGAGTTACATATGAACTATGTGTACTATATGAACTCAAACTAGATTTTTTGAATCCACTTTATTTTGATTTCAAGTCACATTACATTTCTAGCTCTAGCTAGATCTTCATAATCTAAACCATGTCTCATATGTATAATATGTTTATCACATTATGTATGGTGCCCCGTCCCCTACGCCTACAAGTATTTAGATGTGAGTTGCAAACACCACACATTACCACAAATTCAAATAAAATGTGAGTATGATCGATATATAGTATTGTTTAGATTGTTCGATATTAAGTTGTAAGCTGCAAACGCCACACATTATCACAAATTCAAATAAAATGTGAGATTGTTTGATGTATAGTATGGTTTAGATTGTTCGGCATTTAGCTGTGAGTTGCAAACGCCGTGCATTATCACATTATGGTATAACATGTGCACATCACGTGTATCACCGCTATATTCATGCATGCAATGTTTAAAACACTATGATCTCCTATTCAAATATATGAATCCGCTTTCATATCAAATTATGATCTTTGTTAGTCTCTTGCACCTACACAATCCTCTAACCTTTGTAGCTACCACTAACTTTCTCTCGTGCATGCACACGCCCTCCTCGCCCTCACCCTCCCTCGGCATTCTATACACCGGGCACATTCATTTTTTTCTTTAGGTCGTTCTCCCAAAGTCTCCACAACTCCTTTCCGACACACACCGATCGATAAACCTCTCCAGCGATGCCTGCCTACAACATACACACACACCTTCAATCTCCTCCTTTATGTGTCCTTGCCTCGTGTCTCTCATACGGTCAGACACACGTGCTCTCGCCCCTCTTTTCATCGATCTCACAACCACACACTCCTCCCCGTATCTAGCTAGTAGTTGGGCCTCTCGCACCACCTCCTAGCTCCATTCTCTCTGTCTATCCATCTCGCTGGGCCTTATTTTCCTCTAACAAATGGACGTACACCGACCGATCTCTCGCTATACATATAGCTAGCTAGGTCCTTATAACTCGTTTTTACCCACACGTCAATCGATCTACCTCATTAGTTGTGTCTCTCCCTTCCTCCGACAAACAACAATTGATCTACCGATCTAGTTAGGTTTGCTTACCAAACACATGGTTCCCCTTCATCATCCATGGATGCGTCCCGATAGATCTATCACGCACAGGCACAGACAGAAACACATCCCCACTCTTATTGATAACATTGCAGTTCCACCCTCAGTTTGTCTAGTAGGCCTCTCCCACCATCCTCGAGAAGCAACTCAATCACCCATCCAGCACTCTACCCCTCTCCCTCCCTCTCTCTCTCCTCTCTCTCTCTCTGTCCCATCATATTTTCCGTCGTTCAGTTATGTATGGATGTCGACCGATCTCCCTCAAGACATAGCTGGGTCTCTCCTTCTCAACACATATACGAGTCGTTCTACCTCTATAGTTAGGCCTCTGCCTACCCCTCCCCCCACCCCCTCCCCCCACACACACCGATACATCGAGCGCTCTAGTAATGTCTCCCTGCCACACACAAACTTGACATGTGCCCTCTAACGTTCCGTTAGGCCAGTCGCCCTATATCTTTGACTTGCACACACACATAATTTCGATGGCTCTCTTCATCGATCTCGCACCCACCCACTTGATCCTCTCTTCGACTCTATCGATAGCTATGACCCCTCCCTCTCTTCTCGTGGATTGCCCGACCCTCTATGGATGATATGGATAGGCCTCCATTTCACACACATTGCATGCAAAATTTTGTTTGATATGTCATTGACACATATTCCCACAAATAATTCACGAAATCAACCCCCACCCCAAAACAAAAAACACTCACGAACGTGGTTTGTATCTCTCACACACACCCACGTAGGTGGGGGCGTGCACGAAGAGAAGAGGTGCATGCACAGCGCATGTACTTCCGTCTCTTTCCCAACCACACCCGCGCGGGTACACTGTGGAGCTCATTTCTGTACGAAAAAGGCAGCCCACGTGGTAATTTGGCATGTGTACTGGTTGTCCACTTGGTGGAGGGAAGATCGTCTACCACGGGTGAACAAACAAATTGCGACTTGACGTGTTATGTTAAAAAAGAGGCAAACCATGTGGGGCCTACCTTAGAGGCAAGGCTCTATACACTGGAGTACTTTTGATGTGTCCCGTCAACTCACAGAACGAGGAGAAGCTTGCTTAGTACGCCGTCTCCCCCGTTCCTAAATATAAGTCTTTGTAGAGATTTCACCATGAACCACATGCGGATGTATATAGATGCATTTTAAGTGTAGATTCATTCATTTTGTTCCATATGTAGTGGAATCTCTACAAAGACATATCTACTAGTAATAGCTAGCCCCCACTACTAGGAATTCTCTATCCTCTCCTTGAGCCACATCATCAAAATTGATGTAGTCGTTAGATGAAGTAAATCAGTCCATAATAGCCATCTGATCTAGACGTTGAGAGGCTCCGCACTAAGCCACATGCAAGCATGCAGAAATACCGTGGCACATGCATGTGAGTGGGTTTTAAATCACATCAACCTGTCTGCATGCAAGCATGCACCGGTAGCATGCATGTAAGTGAGCTTTTAAGTCCCATTAACATGTCAAAAAGAAAAATATAATCCCATTATGCAGTAGGAGTTGGCTGATCTTTTTTCCTTATGTGGGATGATCTAAATGATGATGGGAGTTTATTTAGTTTGGGTACCACATTTTTCATGCGGTTATAGAGTTTTTTTAGTTCTATGAAATCTATAATTGTGCGCAGACAATATACCGCTGTTCCGCGGCAACGCGCGGGAACTCATCTAGTAATATTTAGGAACGGAGGGAGTACTATGTAAAGAGTTAGGTGTCGCACGGTGATAGTGTGAGGTGGGCCATGTAATCACTGAGCCTGCATGTTTTCACTGCTCTTGCACGCCTCCGCTGTAAGAATGGAGAAAATTGTAATCTAGTAGTAGTACCTCCTTTCGCCGAAAGCATGGGACATCTAGCAGTCCTACCACCTCAGTAATAAAGACCAATGAGCCGTCAAGTCACATAGACCCAGTAGTAACCATCACTCTTGCGCCAGTGAGAGGTCACGTCTGCTCTGCCCGGGCATGAATGCGGCACCGATTCTTTGGAAGCGCGCGCGGTCGATGGAGGGGCTTTGGGTGGGCCAGGCTGGTCAGGAGCGGGCGTGGCAGCTCTCCGCATGTCCCTACCGGACACGCCTGGAAACGAGAGGATGCACCGACTCTCGCGGCTAAAATCGTACACTACACAACATCTCTCTATAGGAGTAGGTCGATCTGTCGCTCTCTCTAACACACACATGTTGTTAAACACACACACACACACACACACACGCACGCACCTTGGTCCCGTTGCACCTTCTAACTTGAGGTCTCGGGTTCGATAACTACACTTGAGCATAATTTGTGCCAGGAGGATTCTTTGACTGGTCAAAATGTTTTCTAGGGTTTGCATGCTTCACACTCTCTCTCCAGTATATATATACACGCCGGAGCCTCAGCGCTTGTAGTTGCTCTCTTCACAGTCTCTCGCCCTCTCCCTCCGTTCCAAATTACTTGTCGCAGGTATGGATGTATCTAGATGTATTTTAGTTCTAGATACGTCCATTTCTTTGACGAGTAATTTGGAATGGAGGGAGTTGTTGCTCTCTTCACACTCTCTCGCCCTCTCCAGATCTAAACAAGACTTCGTTGGCCTCTCTCTCCCCTCACTGCTGCTCAAAGAGCCGGCAGGATCCGTCCGTCGGGAAGGGAAGGAGGCTTAACGCTGTCGCCGTCGGCGAGGGACTACCGGCGCAGCTGTTCACTTTCCACCCAGCGGCGGCGTGGGAGGGCCTCCGACCCCTTCTTCTTCACCGCCGTCCCGTCGCCCACCGAACCACGCCCCAAGGACCTTAAGGTATAATTTACTTACTCCACATGCATTGCTCTAGCTGCATGTATACCATGAATCTAGGACGCGGTTCAAAGAGGAAAGGAGTGGGGGGAAGTAGTGGGAAAAGTTGTATATAGCATGAATCTAGGATGTGGTTCAAAGAGGAAATGAAGGGGGGAAGTTGTATAGCATGAATCTAGGACGTGGTTCAAAGAGGAAAGGAATGGGGGAAAGTAGTGGGGAAAGTTGTATCGCATAAATCTAGGACGTGGTTCAAAGAGGAAAGGAAGGGGCAAAAGTACTAGTTCAAAAAGGAAAGGAAGGGACAAGGTTGTAGAGTTTGAGCAGGACTAGATTTGTTGCGCTCACATAGTGAAAGGTGTCTAAAGATAAACAAACTGGGACCAACACAAATATGCTCCTTGGTTGTTTGTTCTTTGTTGCAACAAACTGTGCATGACCACAGCACATTGGTAGATGCACATGGTGCTGGTGCGTCCACTGTCTCGTGCAACTCATTAGCTGCTGTTAATCTAAGGCCCTGTTTGGTTAAAAACTACCTAGTCCCTACCAGCTTGGTTCCAAGGACTAAACATGGACTAGAGGTTATTAAATGACATGCTAAAAGACCATGTTACCCCTAGTAACTAATAGAGACAAGGTGCAATGTGTGGTAGGGCAACTGTTGGAAAAAGTCCCAAAAAGACTCCCTCGGGGTCTTCTTTCTTTAGTCCCAAATGCCCACTTTTAGTCCCTAAAAGTCCCTCCTGTTTGGTTTAGATGGGACTGACACAGAGTTTTTTTAGTCCCTACAACAAAATGTCCCTATAAACAAACACCCTCTAATAATGCCACTGGAAAATTGATACAATGCCACAATTAAAAGCAAATTACATGTTTAACGAATTTTATTGTTAATATAATCTCTATGTTAATATTAATCAATGCCACCGTTTGAGAAATGCTATTGTCTTGCTTTCTTTCCCATTTAGATAAGGTAGATGCTTCTTTTTGTTGGCTTCTATGTCATCCACCATTATTGACCACTAATTGTTTCCTTTGCACCTCTGTGTAAACAGGGTTATCTACTTCACCTCGTTGCCATTGTGACCTTATGTTGCACTACACAAAACACTTTTGTTTTAAGAGTGTTTTGTGCAGTTCAACCAAAATGTCACACCGACAATGTTGCTTGATTGCTTGATCTTAGTGGAACTGCACAAGAGGAGATCTTACTTCCTATCCGTTAAGGCGAATTTGGTTCAGATCTTATTCTTGTGAGTTGTTTGAATTCCGCATCATGAGAGGTCAGTACTAGCCTTCTTTCACATGATTCAGCAGTGTGCTTTCATATGTTGTGCTACTTGTATGATAATGTTGCTTGATTTTAGTGAACTGCACAAATGGAGACAAGACTTCCAATCTGTATGTGCACCGTAATATCCCATTGAGGTAAGATAAGGATATTTCACAACTGATATCCTGTATTTTGCCACTTTCATCAGAAAATTAAGTTTAGTACTATACTTGTGCTCCCTAATTGACATGCCAAATCTTACATTGAAGGTGAAGCTTGTCTGTTATTGAACCAAGTGATGAAGGGGAAGAACAAGCGGAAGAAAAACAAAAATCAACTCCCGGTGCTGTAATGAAGCACTGGAACTGTGAAGACACAAGTAATGATATAGTTTTGCATCTTAATTTATTGCTATGGCTGGAATGAGCAATTGTTTTGCCACTCATTTGATGCCACTCTTAATGTAATATGTAATTATCTCAACTTATGCAAACAGGGATCTTCTTTGAAAATACCATATATTTTAGTGGAACTGCACAAGAAGATGTTGGAAACATTAAACTAATCGAGGAGTATATAGTAAGCATGGCCACCACCGTAGATAGCAACAGATGGTTCCGGAGAAGTGCTTCATCTGTATGCTCTACACAATAAGCCTCCTATCGGTGTCAAAACTGGCGAATCTCAGGTAGGGGGTCCCGAACTGATGGTAACAGAAGGCAGGGGACACGTTGTTTTACCCAAGTTTGGGCCCTCTTGATGGAGGTAAAACCCTACGTCCTGCTTGATTATTCTTGATAATATGAGTAGTACAAGAGTTGATCTACCATGAGATCAGAGAGGCTAAACCCTAGAAGCTAGCTTATGGTATGATTGTATGTTGTCCTACAGACTAAAACCCTCCGATTTATATAGACACCGGAGGAGGCTAGGGTTACACAAGGTCGGTTACAAAGGAGGAGATATCCATATCCATATTGCCTAGCTTGCCTTCCACGCTAAGTAGAGTCCCATCCGGACACGGGACGAAGTCTTCAATCTCGTATCTTCATAGTCCAACAGTCCGGCCAAAGGATATAGTCCGGCTGTCCGGAGACCCCCTAATCCAGGACTCCCTTAGTAGCCCCTGAACCAGGCTTCAGTGACGATGAGTCCGGTGCGCAGTGTTGTCTTCGGCATTGCAAGGCGGGTTCCTCCTCCGAATACACCACGGAAGAGTTTGAATACAAGGGTAGTGTCCGACCCTGCAAAATAAGTTCCACATACCACCATAGAGAGAATAATATTTCCACAAATCTAATCTGCTGACACGTTTTGGCAGGATGGCATCACACCACGGCCCGGTAATTATTTGAACCATTTTTCTTTAACCAGCCCCGCACATAACGCGAGGCGGTTTCTTGACACGTCTTGTCAGAGTAGAGATCGTGTTCCCCTTATCACGGGACTCTCATCAATGCGGACGTGGGTAACCCAACCGTGCCATCAATTACGGCGCTTGGGGGATAAGCGAGTTTTACCAGGCTTGTGGGGGCGCATAGTTTTGTCCGCCCTTATAAAGGGATAAGGTCTCACCTTTTTCTACCCACGCCTTCTTCCTCCTTGCTCAACCATTCTCGCGCACTCGAGCTCCAGCGCCCAAGTCCACATCCTTCTCCTCAACTCTCCTCAAACATGTCCGGAGCGGGAGGCAAGTGGATGGTCTCCTCCGTCACGGAGGGACACATCAAAAAATTACGTGAGGCCAGATACTTAGTCGCGGATATCGCGCACCGGCTGCCAGCCGCGCGGCAGATCATTCCTACCCCGGAACCTCACGAAAGGGTGGTTTTCCTCCCCCACTTCGTCTGCGGACTGGGGTTTCCCCTCCATCCATTCGTCTGCGGCCTTATGTTCTATTACGGGCTGGACTTTCATGATCTGTCCCCGAATTTCATCCTCAACATCTCGGCGTTCATCGTCGTGTGCGAAGCCTTTCTATGCATCCGGCCCTACTTCGGCCTATGGCTGAAGACCTTCAATATCAAGCCGAAGGTGGTTGGCGGCCAACAAGCGGAATGCAGCGAAGCCATGGTGGGCAAAATGCCCAACATTACATGGCTCGAGGGCTCCTTCGTGCAGACCATAAAGGGGTGGCAATCGGGGTGGTTCTACATCACCGGGCCGCATGACACCAACTGGGTGGCGGCCCCCGAGTTTCGATCCGGAATCCCCACGCGGCTCACTTCCTGGAAGGAGAAGGGCCTGTCCTGGGGTTCATCGGTGGAGCTGTACGGACTCCAGAAGTGTATCCGAACATGATAAGCAAGAAACTTAAGCTTGTCAACATAGTCCAGGTCATGCTCTTCCGCCGGATCCTCCCGCGTCAACAACGGGATTTCAACTTATGGGAGTTCGACCCGGCCCAGCACCAGACTCTAAGTGAGCTCTTCGACACGACACATAAGGACGTCTGGAGGTTGCTGTTCAAGGGCGCTGAGGTCCCTCCTTCTCTTACCGAGGACCGCGGGCTAAGCACGAAGCCCCCTGCGAATCCGGTAAGTTTTGTACATCTGGTGGGGTATTTATTTCCCATAGCTTAACCATGTGCGGGGTCTGAGCTCCCATGCCTTTGACAGGACTGGGTGGAGACATCAGAGCAGATTAACTGTCCGGCCCCTCTACCCGAAGACCCCGCAGACGCTCTCCTGACGGAGATGCGGACTCCGGCTCCTTATGAGGTGCTGGAGAAGACCAAGAAGAAGGCCACGGGAACCTGAAAGAGTTCTCGGCGCCAGGTGGTATCAGACACATCGTCCGATAACTCCGAGGTGCACTCCTCCCATGAAAACGAGGAGAAGGAAGAAGAGGATTCTCCCCCTCCAGTCGGGGGAGACAAGAAAAGGAAGGCCACCCCAACCGGGGAGGCCAAAGGGTCCAAGAAGGGAAGGACTCTCCTTCCGAACTGTTCCACCACCGCCGCCGACGGTGAAGACGAGTGGCTGCTCAGGGCCAAGCCCCTAGCGAAGTCGTAAGTATTCAGATACCAGAGTAACTCATAGCATACTTTTGTTGCACTGCTTCTCCTAACGACGAATATGATTATGTAGTCCGCCCCAAGCCCGTATCAACGTATCATCGTCGGACGGTTCCTTGGACTCGTCGGACATGGATAGTGATACACTTCCAACCGCCTCCTCTCCTTGCCCTACGGACAATGCCGAGGTATTGTCTCAAGGGGCACCGAGCCGGGGCAAGACAGTCCCGGAGGCGCCTTGCCAAGAGGCAGTTCGAGGAAGAGCTCGGCCTTGCCAAGAGGCAGTTCGAGGAGAACAAAGGTAAGTAATGCCTTGTCCATAGATATATATATATAAAAGATGCGGTTGCGAAATGACAGGATCATCATGGATGTGTCAGGGGCCATGACCGAAGTGGCGACCCTGAAGCAAGCGCTGTCCGAGGCCGAAAACAAAGCGGCCAAGGAGCGCACCAAGCAGGAAAAACAAGAGGCACGGGTGGGCGAGGTGCAGCAAGAGCTCCAGGCTCTCGTTAAGAAGCACGAGGCTTTGGAGCTTGACTCGAAGATGCGAGAGTCCGAGCTTGCCGCGGCCCTCGAGAGCACAAAGCATGCCAAGGACGAAGCCCAAAAGGTCCTCCAGGAAATTGAGGCGATGAGGAAGATAGCGGCGGGTAAGGCATTCAATATGCAAAGCAAGCATGTGAAAGTAAATTACTTGTTACTTACCCGAGTCCGGAGCTCTCCAGGAGCATTCGCAGATTTGCCCCGCAGCGTGTCAGATGCCGCAAAATATTACCAGGCCGAGGAGGGAAGCTCGATGGAGAAATTTTTCTGGTCTCAGTATACTGGGACCGAACACCCGATGCCTATGTGTAACGCCCTTGATGCGGCTATATCTCCTACGTGTCGAAGCACGACTTAGAGGCATAACCGCATTGAAAGCTATGTCGCAAGTGAGGTAATCTTCACAACAACCCATGTAATTAAATAAAGGGGAAAAGTACATAGTTGGCTTACACTCGCCACGTCACACAAATTCATAAATAAGTCATTACATTCATCCAATACACTCATGGTCCGACTACGGTACCAAAATAAAGATCAACCCCCAAATGCGACAAAGTCCCCGATCGCCCCAACTGGGCACCACTACTGATCATCTAGGAAAGACACATAGTAACGACGAGAGTCTTCATCGAACTCCCACTTGAGCTCGGTCATGTCATCTGGAGCGGTATCATCGGTCCCTGCATCTGGTTTTGGAAGGAATCTGTGAGTCACGGGGACTCAGCAATCTCACACCCTCGCGATAAAGACTATTTAAGCTTATAGGTAAGGTAAAGGTATGATGTGGAGCTGCAGCAAGCAACTAGCATATATGGTGGCTAACATATTCGCAAAAGAGAGCGAGAAGAGAAGGCAAAAGCACGGTCGAACAACTATGATCCAGAAGTGATCCTAGAACAACCTACGTCAAGCATTACTCCAACATCATGTTCACTTCCTGGACTCTGCCGAGAAGAGACCATCACGATTACACACGCGGTTGGTGCATTTTAATTAAGTTAAGTTTCAGGTTTTCTACAACCGGACATTAACAAATTCCCATCTGCCCATAACCACGGGCACGACTTTCGAAAGTTCAAATCCCTGTAGGGGAGTCCCAACTTAGCCCATCACAAGCTCTCATGGTCAACGAAGGATATTCCTTCTCCCAAGACAATCCGATCAGACTCGGCATCCCGGTTACAAGACATCCTCGATAATGGTAAAACAAGTCCAGCAACACCGCCCGAATGTGCCGAAAAATCCCGATAGGAGCTGCACATATCTCGTTCTCAGGGCACACTCAGATGAGCCAGACGTCGGGTAGGCCAGCCCAGAGTTGCCCCTGGTAGCCCCGGACATCGCTCAGTTGGACCAACACTTAAAGAAGCATTGGCCCGGGGGGTTAAAATAAATATGACCCTTGAGTCCGCGAAACCCAAGGGAAAAAGGCTAGGTGGTGAATGGTAAAACCAATGTTGGGCATTGCTAGAAGAGTTTTATTCAAGGCGAACTATCAAGGGGTTCCCATTATAACCCAACCGTGTAAGGAACGCAAAATCCGGGAACATAACACCGATATGACAGAAATTAGGGCGGCAAGAGTGGAACAAAACACCAGGCATAAGGCCGAGCCTTCTACCCTTTACAAAGTATATAGGTGCATTCAGATAAACAAGATAATATTGTGATATCCCAACAATAAACAATGTTCCAACAAGGAACGATCTCCAAGCTTCACCTGCAAGTAGCAACGCTATAAGAGGGGTTGAGAAAAGCGGTAACATAGCCAAACAATGGTTTGCTAGGACATCGTGGGTTAGAGGTTTGGCATGGCAATGTGGGAGGCATGATAAGCAAGTGGAAGGCATCGTAGCATAGGCATAGCAAAAGAGCGAGCATCTAGCAAGCAAAGATAGAAGTGATTTCGAGGGTATGGTCATCTTGCCTTCGAAGTTCTCAGAGTTGCCTTGATCCTCATAGGCGTACTTAACGGGCTCCTCGTTCACGAACTCGTCTCCCGGCTCTACCCAAGGCAAGACAACAAGCAAAACGAACACAATCAACCACGTGCAATGCTCAAACAACATGATTCAAACATGGTATGACATGCGGGATGCGATATGCAATGCATATGCAAGATTTGGAAAGGAATGAATGAACCAGGCCTCAACTTGGAAATCCAAGAGTGCCACTGGAAAGGTGAGGTGATTTTGGTTGAAATCTATATAAAGATCACCGGAATCGGATGCGCCGTTTGGAAATGGCAAGCAAAACAAATATGGCAGGGATCCACTCATGAAGGTTGACAAAAGACGAACCTGAGCTACGTATAATTCATCCATTAACAGGTTCAAACAAGCATGGCAAAAGTGCAAATGATAACAGGTTTCAGCCTTAGTGAAATTAACACAAGTCTGGAATTTTATCATCAGGAAGCAAACTTTAGAGCATGAAAACTACAAGCTACAGGAACATATCATGGCAAAGCAAGGCATGGCATGAAGCTACTCAAAGTACATAACAAAAGTCCCTTAGTGACCTTGAGCCAAAAGGGATCATAAAATACAATTACAAGCATGTGAACATAGCAAAAACATAAACAGATTCAGACTTAGTGAAAAACTGGAGCATGCAAAACAGCTAACGAGTAGGCATGTTTACGAGCTCGATGCACTCACTACAGAGCATGGAATGACGAACTAAGCATACACACATCAAGTAGACATGGCATAGAAGCTAGACATGGCAAGAACAACAACATAGAATGCACATATCAATAGCAACATCCTCGGTGAAATAGCTAAACATGTCAACAATCTGCCAGGATCATTTTATAGCAAAAGTAGAGCTCGATTGACTCAAGATAGGTTGCTCCATAAATGCAAACAAAGACATAGATGGGTAGAGCACCACAATATTAACAAAACATCCTTGCTGGTCATACTCAAAAGAGGCACGGATCACTAGGAAATAACATGAACATATGGCATAAAAACAAAAACAGGACAAGGACTTCGTGAAATTCTAAGTCCCTGAAATCAGCATCATTGAGTAAGCTACTTTGCATGCTTTTGCTAGTCACCACAAGGATCACAAAAATACATGGCATACACCCCTGTAAAGATGGCATGGCATATAACAAAACACATGTAGAGCTCAGGATCATAACATGCACACATTAATCATGGCAAAAATGACAAAAGGCCATTTGCTGAAACAGATCTGAAATATTCCTCACATAGCCCTCTTCCAACAGCATTTCGGGAACCAAGATCGGCTCAAATCAAAATGATGCAATGAGATGAAATGATGTACTCCTCGAGGCGAACATTTTGATATGCTACACGCACGAATCGGAGTTATGGATGCAAAGTTATGCCATGGCAAAGATTGCAAAAAAAATTAGGGTTTCGGGAGGAAAAAGTCAACCGAGGGGATTTTGGATCTGAGATCCAGATCGGTGGCGCGGACGCTGCGGTTCGCCAGAGATCGAAGAGGAGGGAGGAGAGGTCGCCGGGCCGGAGCTTGCCGGTGTCGGCGGGCGGCGAGGTCAGCGCCGGAGGAGGCGGCGAGGTCCGGGGCGGCGAGGTCG
>NC_057797.1:227921446-227930943 GCF_018294505.1 Triticum aestivum
AGGCGGGCGGCGCAGCGCGCGCGGGCTGGGAGGGCCGGCGCTGGGTTCGGCGGGCCGCGCGGCCTGGAAGAGCCGACGTGCCACGTGGCGTGCAGCTATTGGATCGGGGCGGCGGCGTGAAGCGTCCGGCTGGAAACGGACATGTCCGGCGGCGGCGCGAGGGGATTTTTAGGGTTTCGGGGAGAGAAGACCCGGGATTTCGAGAGGGTGACCTATTTATAGAGGTAGAGGGAGCTAGGAAGCTCCAAATGAGGTGCGGTTTGCGGCCACGCGATTGTGATCGAACGTTCTAGATGATGGAAGGGGTTTATGTGGGTTTTGGGCTACTTTGCAAAGGTGTTGGGCTGCAACACACACGAGGCCTTTTCGGTCCCTCGGTTAACCGTTGGAGTATCAAACGAAGTTCAAATGGCACAAAACTTGATAGGCGGTCTACCGGTAGTAAACCAAGGCCACTTGGCAAGTCTCGGTCCAATCTGAAAACGTTCAACCCCCACACACGAAAATAGGTAGAAAGGACCACTGGAGGACATAAGAGCGTCGGAATGCAAAACAGACAACGGGAAAATGCTCGGATGCAAGAGACGAACACGTATGCAAATGCAATGCACATGATGACATGATATGAGATGCATGACAAAGACAAAACACACGGAGGCAAAAACCCGACAACGAGGAAATAATATAACTTAGTGCCGGATACGGCAAGAGTTGGAGTACAGATAAGGTAAATTACATCCGGGGTGTTACAACACTCCACCACTACGAAAGGATCTCGTCCCGAGATCTAGGACTAGAGAAACTCCGAGTACTCAGAACGGAGGTGATCCTTGCGTTCCCAGGTGGCTTCACGATCGGAATGATGTGACCACTTGACTTTTAGGAATTTGATTGACTTGGTGCGAGTCTTGCACTCAGTTTCTTCAAGGATTGCAACGGGGTGCTCACAATAAGAAAGGTCTTCTTGAAGATCAATGTCTTCGAAGTTGACCGTGCGGTCAGGGTTCTTGAAGCACTTGCGGAGTTGAGACACGTGGAACACGTCATGCACGTTTGCAAAGTTGGACGGAAGCTCAAGTTTATAGGAGAGATCACCTCTCTTGCTAACGATCTTGAAAGGACCCACGTATCTAGGGGCAAGCTTCCCTTTGATACCGAAGCGATGAGTACCTTTCATTGGAGAGACGTGGAGGTAGACATGGTCTCCGATCTCGAAAGCCAAATCATAATGCTTACTATCATAGTAGCTCTTCTGGCGCGATTGCGCTGCTTTGAGATTATCACGAATGACTTTACACATCTCTTCTGCCTCTGTGATCAAGTCATTTCCAAGAAGTTGACGTTCACCAGTCTCTGACCAGTTAAGAGGAGTACGACACTTCCTGCCATAGAGAATTTCAAATGGGGCCTTGCCCGAACTCGCTTGAAAGTTGTTGTTGTAGGAGAATTCGACATATGGAAGACAATCTTCCCACTTCATACCGAAAGAGATAACGCAAGCCCTGAGCATATCTTCAAGAATCTGATTGACACGCTCAACTTGGCCACTAGTTTGAGGATGAGAAGCTGTGCTGAAACGGATGTTGGTGCCCATGGCCTTCTGAAAAGAATCCCGAAACTTCGAGCTGAAGAACTGCAGAATGCCGTGCAGAGAGACAATCCGAGAGGTATATAGCTCTGCCAATTGAGCTGTTGTGATGGATTCTTTGATAGGAAGGAAATGAGCCACTTTAGTGAGTTTGTCTATGACAACGAAGATAGCATCATTGCCACGCTTGGACTTTGGAAACCCAGTCACGAAGTCCATCTCAATATGGTCAAACTTCCATTCTGGAATGGCAAGAGGTTGGAGGAGACCAGCTGGTCGTTGGTGTTCTGCCTTCACTCTTCTGCAGACATCACATTCATTCACGAACTGAGCAATCTCGCATTTCATTCGAGTCCACCAATACGACTGCTTGAGGTCATGGTACATCTTTATACTTCCAGGGTGGATAGAGAGGAGTGAATTGTGAGCCTCGTTCATAATGACTTTACGAAGGTTTCCTTTAGGCACAACAATGCGATCCTCGAAGAATAGAGTATCCTTGTCATCAAGACAATAGCACTTGTACTTGGGTTGACTCTTGGCAATCCCAATCTTCACCTTCTTCACCATAGCATCAAGAAGTTGAGCCTCGCGGATCTTTTCTTCCAAAGTAGGAGAGACTTGGAGGTTGGCCAGAAACCCTTGAGGAACAACTTCAGATTGAGTTTCCGGAAAGCTTCACAAAGCTCGGGTTGGTAAGGCTTGAGAATCAAACTGTTGCAGTAAGCCTTCCTGCTCAATGCGTCAGCAATTACATTGGCCTTGCCTGGAGTATATTCAATACTCGGATTAACTCTTGAATCATTTTGACCCAACGAGTCTGCCTGAGGTTGAGATTAGGCTGGGTGAAGATGTACTTGAGACTCTTGTGGTCAGTGAAGATGTCCACTTTTCGTCCCAATAAGAGATGTCTCCAAGTTAAAAGAGCATGCACAACTACCGCCAACTCGAGGTCGTGTGTGGGGTAGTTCTTTTCGTTGGGATTCAACTGGCGAGAAGTATAGGCCACAACTTTCTTCTCTTGCATCAACACTGCACCAAGACCTTGAAGGGAAGCATCACAGAAGACCTCAAACGGTTTGGATTCATCAGGAGGAGTCAGAACTGGAGCAGTGACTAACTTCTCTTTCAGGGTGTTGAAAGCGATGTCACATTCAGGAGACTAAACGTACTTGACGTGCTTCTGGAGAAGGTTGGAAAGAGGCTTCGCGGTCTTAGAGAAGTTCTCAACGAACCTTCAACAATAGCTTGCGAGCCCAAGGAAGCTGCGGAGTTGCTTCACGTTCTGAGGTGGTTCCCAATTCACAATTGCAGACACCTTCTCAGGATTCACAGCAATGCCCTTGGCAGAGATGATATGCCCAAGATAGAGAACCTCATCGAGCCAAAACTCGCACTTTGAAAACTTGGCATAGAACTGATGTTCTCTGAGCTTACCCAGCACCAAACGCAAGTGCTTGGCATGATCCTCCTTGTTCTTGGAAAAGACCAAAATGTCATCGAGGTAGACCAAGACGAAGTCATTTGTGTAGGGGTTGAAGATGAAGTTCATCATGCGAGAGAATGTTGGCGGAGCGTTGACGAGGCCGAAAGACATGACAGTGTATTCATATGAACCATAGCTTGTTCTGAAAGCTGTCTTGGGGATATCTTGCTCACGAATGCGAATCTGGTGATAGCCCATACGGAGATCAAGCTTGGAGAATACTTGAGCACCTTTGAGTTGTTCAAACTGCTCATTGATGTTGGGAAGTGGGTACTTGTTCTTTATAGTCTTCTTGTTCAATGGATGATAGTGGACACAAAGTCGGTCCGTTCCATCCTTCTTCTTCACAAAAAGAACTCCACAACCCCATGGAGAAGAACTAGGTCGGATGAGACCCATTCGCTCTTGAATATCGAGTTGCTTCTTCAGCTCCTTCAACTCTTCAGTTCCAAGCTTGTAAGGAAGTTTGCAAACAGGTTCCGTGACAGGCTCAAGATCAATGACGAATTCAACTGGCCGGTGCGGAGGCATTCCTGGGATCTCATATGGAAAAACGTCTTGATATTCGCAAATGACTAGAATTTGAGAGATGGCATCCAACTCGCCCTTCTCATTGAGAGAAAACAGTCGAACAGTATCATCCCGATCGGCAAAGACGATAACATCCTCAGACGAATGAGTCAATTGAGTCTGCCTGGCAGCACAATCAAGGTGAGCCTTGTGCTTAGAAAGCCAGTCCATTCCAAGAATAAGATCAATATCCGAGTTACCAAGGACCACTTGAGAGGATAGAAACTTATAGTCGCCCAACGTGATAGTAACATTCGGGGCCATAGCGCTTGCATTCATGAATTTACCTGGAAAAACAACTGATAACTACCTAGGCAATTCTTGTAAAGGCAACTCATGCTTAGAAACAAATGGTCTCGAGATGAAACAATGCGATGCACCAGTGTCAAAAAGAACTTTTGCAGGAATATCGTTAACAGGAAGGTTACCCATGATGACATCTGACGAGTCCTCTGCCTGAGCTGCATTCATCAAGTTGACCTTAGTAGACTTGGGGTTATGCTTGGCCACTGCGGTGCTGGCAGATCTCACAGGAGGAGGAGGAGGGAGACACCTCTGATTTAAGCATTTGTTGGCATAGTGACCCTTCTGTTGGCACTTGTTGCACGTGACCTCCAAGAGCGGACGGTGATACGGAGCACTTGATCTTGGAGCTTGAGACGAAGTCTTGTTTTGAAAGCCTAGGTTGGGTTGGTGGGAAGATCCATTGCCACCTTTGCTCTTCTGCTGATAAGGCTGACGGAACGGAGGAGGAGGAAGCCAATACTTTTGCTGCTTAGCCACTTGAGTTGAGGAAGAAGGAGTTGCATCTCTGACTCGCTTCTTGGAAGCATCACACTTCAGTTGGGCAGCCTCTTGCTTCATTGCCATGTTGTAAAACTCATCGTACTTCTTGGGCTAAAAAAGGATGAGAGCTAGCTGGAGTTCTTCTCTGAGACCACCCCTGAACTGATAAATCATGCTCCTCTCGTCAGGGACGTCTTGCTTAGCAAAACAGGCGAGCTTCTGAAACATGATGTTGTACTGGTAAACAGACATAGTGCCTTGCTTCAGGTTGCGGAATTCCTCACGCTTGCTTTCAACAACACTTTGAGGAATGTGATGAGCTTTGAAGTCTTGACAGAATTCATCCCAGGTAATGGCACGGCCTCCTCTAGAATCTTTGTATTGCTGAAACCATTCTGCAGCTTGGTCTTTGAGTTGGAAGGAGGCAAACTTGACAAAGTCCTCAGGCCTGACGTTGCTACACTCGAAATGCTTGCACATGTCCACGAGCCAATCATCAGCGTCTGAGGCCTCGACACAGTTGCTGAAGGTCTTTGGCTGGTTAGCAAGGAACTGGTTGAGTGTAGCAAACTGATTCTGAATGTTGCCATGGCCTTGGTTGCGCTCTTGCAGAATTTGCATGATCAGCAGCGTGTTTGCATTGGTAGCGGCCATCACAGCTTGCCATGCCTCTGGAGGTGGAGGTGGTGGTGGCGGATCCTGATTCTGACTGTTGCCCTTAGCAGGAGCCATCCTGAAGAGGGTGACATCCATTAGCATATTGACAGGCAAATATTCAAGCTGAATCGAACGGATTGAAATTGCAATATATAGTCTTCACATCCGAACAAAAAGAACGAATGCATTCCAATTCAAATGGTCACATTTCCATAAATTGAGAAGCCACTTAGAATTGAGGTAGAAGAATAAAAACAAGGTACGAACAAGAACAAATACTTGGTGAGGATTACCCAATCCCAAACCAAATATCCGCGGAAGAACTAGAGCTACAAGAATTCCCACCTATGAAACTCCCTAACCTTTCCGGTTATGCAATTAGGTGTTGGGGATACATGGGAAGCATAATATCTCACCCAAATCTAGCAAATCCTACATCCAGCTGTATCCATCCTTCAACACATAACCGAGAAACCTTCGAAATTCATTTACCTCAACCTTCGAAAAGCATCTGTTATACAAGTTATGGCAATACTCCCGAACTCCCACCCCAGTACTGGGTGGCGTCGAGGTTATCTCACCAACAACTGCATAAAAGAGATTTTCGATGTCGGCTAAACTTAGGTATTCTAGAATCTCAACGATAAAATTGTGACGACAACACCTCGGAGCTCAACTCCCCGGGACACTGCCACAACCCCTAAATGATAGGAGGCACCAAGAACAATGTTCTCATCACAAAACCATCAGAACGATTGCAAGATACCCGCGTGATCCTAAAAAAATTTAGTGAAATTTGAGAAGAGAAGAGTCAAAACTCTACGTCAGGATGCCTCACCAGAGCGACAAAGGGACTGAGGAGTAAAAAATAATTCCTAACTCTCCGGTATATATAATCCTAAATGACTCAAAACATTTTTCTAGACTCAACAACGCCAACGATTCGATCAAACAGGGGGCTCCTAAGGTCGGGGAAGGCTCTGATTACAAACTTGTAACGCCCTCGATGCGGCTATATCTCCTACGTGCCGAAGCACGACTTAGAGGCATAACCGCATTGAAAGCTATGTCGCAAGTGAGGTAATCTTCACAACAACCCATGTAATTAAATAAAGGGGAAAAGTACATAGTTGGCTTACACTCGCCACGTCACACAAATACATAAATAAGTCATTACATTCATCCAACACACTCATGGTCCGACTATGGTACCAAAATAAAGATCAACCCCCAAATGCGACAAAGTCCCCGATCGCCCCAACTGGGCACCACTACTGATCATCTGGGAAAGACACATAGTAACGACGAGAGTCTTCATCAAACTCCCACTTGAGCTCGGTCATGTCATCTGGAGCGGTATCATCGGTCCCTGCATCTGGTTTTGGAAGGAATCTGTGAGTCACGGGGACTCAGCAATCTCACACCCTCGCGATAAAGACTATTTAAGCTTATAGGTAAGGTAAAGATATGATGTGGAGCTGCAGCAAGCAACTAGCATATATGGTGGCTAACATATTCGCAAAAGAGAGCGAGAAGAGAAGGCAAAAGCATGGTCGAACAACTATGATCCAGAAGTGATCCTAGAACAACCTACGTCAAGCATTACTCCAACATCATGTTCACTTCCTGGACTCCGCCGAGAAGAGACCATCATGGTTACACACGCGGTTGGTGCATTTTAATTAAGTTAAGTTTCAGGTTTTCTACAACCGGACATTAACAAATTCCCATCTGCCCATAACCACGGGCACGACTTTCGAAAGTTCAAATCCCTATAGGGGAGTCCCAACTTAGCCCATCACAAGCTCTCACGGTCAACGAAGGATATTCCTTCTCCCAAGACAATCCGATCAGACTCGGCATCCCGGTTACAAGACATCCTCGATAATGGTAAAACAAGTCCAGCAACACCGCCCGAATGTGCCGAAAAATCCCGATAGGAGCTGCACATATCTCGTTCTCAGGGCACACTCAGATGAGCCAGACGTCGGGTAGGCCAACCCAGAGTTGCCCCTGGTAGCCCCGGACATCGCTCAGTTGGACCAACACTTAGAGAAGCACTGGCCCGGGGAGGTCAAAATAAAGATGACCCTTGAGTCCGGGAAACCCAAGGGAAAAAGGCTAGGTGGCGAATGGTAAAACCAATGTTGGGCATTGCTGGAAGATTTTTATTCAAGGCGAACTGTCAAGGGGTTCCCATTATAACCCAACTGTGTAAGGAATGCAAAATCCGGGAACATAACACCGATATGAGGAAACTAGGGCGGCAAGAGTGGAACAAAACACCAGGCATAAGGCTGAGCCTTCCACCCTTTACCAAGTATATAGGTGCATTCAGATAAACAAGATAATATTGTGATATCCCAACAATAAACAATGTTCCAACAAGGAACGATCTCCAAGCTTCACATGCAACTAGCAACGCTATAAGAGGGGCCGAGCAAAGCGGTAACATAGCCAAACAACGGTTTGCTAGGACATGG
The DNA here is from genome assembly GCF_018294505.1 of Triticum aestivum. Taxonomy (NCBI): domain Eukaryota; kingdom Viridiplantae; phylum Streptophyta; class Magnoliopsida; order Poales; family Poaceae; genus Triticum; species Triticum aestivum. The sequence goes on from NC_057797.1 coordinate 227,929,017, forward strand.
TGGGTTAGATGTTTGGCATGGCAATGTGGGAGGCATGATAAGCAAGTGGTAGGCATCATACCATAGGCATATCAAAAGAGCGAGCATCTAGCAAGCAAAGATAGAAGTGATTTCGAGGGTATGGTCATCTTGCCTGCGAAGTTCTCAGAGTTGCCTTGATCCTCATAGGCGTACTCAACGGGCTCCTCGTTCACGAACTCGTCTCCCGGCTCTAGCCAAGGCAAGACAACAAGCAAAAGGAACACAATCAACCACGTGCAATGCTCAAACAACATGATGCAAACATGGTATGACATGCGGGATGCGATATGCGATGCATATGCAAGATTTGGAAAGGAATGAATGAACCTGGCCTCAACATGGAAATCCAAGAGTCCCACTGCAAAGTTGAGGCGATTTCGGTTGAAATCGATATAAAGATCACCGGAATCGGATGCGCGGTTTGGAAATGGCAAGCAAAACAAATATGGCACCGGTCTATGATAAACAACAAGTAGCCATCTAAATGCATCAAGATAACTATGCTACAACACTCAAACATGACAACAAAATACATGGCAGGGATCAACTCATGAAGGTTGACAAAAGACGAACACTGAGCTACGTCTAATTCATCCATTAATAGGTTCAAACAAGCATGGCAAAAGTGCAAATGATAACGGGTTTCAGACTTAGTGAAATTAACACAAGTCTGGAATTTTATCATCAGGAAGCAAACTTTAGAGCATGAAAACTACAAGCTACAGGAACATATCATGGCAATTCAAGGCATGGCATGAAGCTACTCAAAGTACATAACTAAAGTCCCTTAGTGACCTTGAGCCAAAAGGAATCAAAAAATACAATTACAAGCATGTGAACATAGCAAAAACATAAACAGATTCAGACTTAGGGAAAAACTGGAGCATGCAAAACAGTTAACGACTAGGCATGTTTACGAGCTCGATGCACTCACTACAGAGCATGGAATGAAGAACTAAGCATACACCCATCATGAAGACATGGCATAGAAGCTAGACATGGCAAGAACAACAACATAGCATGCACGGATCAATAGCAACATCCTTGGCAAAATCGCTAAACATGTCAACAATCTGCCAGGATCATTTTATAGCAAAAGTAGAGCTCGATTGACTCAAGCTAGGGTGCTCCATAAATGCAAACAAAGACATGTATGGGTAGAGCACCACAATATTAACAAAACATCCTGACTGATCATACTCAAAAGAGGCACAGATCACTAGGAAACAACATGAACATATGGCATAAAAAGAAAAACAGGACAAGGACTATGTGAAATTCTAAGTTCTTGAAGTCAGCATCATTGAGTAAGCTACTTTGCATGCTTGTGCTAGTCACCACAAGGATCACAAAAATACATGGCATACACCCCTTTAAAGATGGCATGGCATATAACAAAACACATGTAGAGCTCAGGACCATAGCATGCACACATTAATCATGGCAAAAATGACAAAAGGCCATTTGCTGAAACATATCTGAAATATTCCTCACATAGCCCTCTTCCAACAGCATTTCGGGCACCAAGATGAGCTCAAATGAAAATGATGCAATGAGATGAAATGATGTACTCGTCGATATGATCACTTTGATATGCTACACGCACGAATCGGAGCCACGGATGCAGAGTTATGCCATCACAAAGATTGCAAAAAAATTAGGGTTTCGGGACGAAAAAGTCAACCGAGGGGATTTTGGATCTGAGATCCAGATCAGCGGCGCGGACGCCGAGGTTCGCCGGACATCGAAGAGGAGGGAGGAGAGGTCGCCGGGTCGGAGCTTGCTGGTGTCGGCGGGCGGCGAGGTCGGCGCCGGAGGAGGCGGAGGTCCGGGGCGGCGAGGTCAGCGCCGGAGGAGGCGGCGGTCCGGGGCAGCGAGGTCACCGGCGATGGCGAGCGCGGCGGCC
>NC_057797.1:227931310-227942945 GCF_018294505.1 Triticum aestivum
AGCGGGGCGACGAGCTGAGGCGAGCGGCGCAGCGCGCGCGGGCCGGGAGGGCTGGCGCTGGGTTCGGCGGGCCGCGCGGCGGGGGAGAGCCAGCATGCCACTTGGAGCACAACTATTGGATCGGGGCGGTGGCGCGAAGCGTCCAGCCGGAAACGGACATGTCCGGCGGCGGCGCGAGGGGACTTTTAGGGTTTCTGGGAGAGAAGACCCGGGATTTTGAGAGGGTGACCTATTTATAGAGGTACAGGGAGCTAGGAAGCTCCAAATGAGGTGCGGTTTGTGGCCACGCGATCGTGATCGAACACTCTAGATGATGGAAGGGGTTTAGGTGGGTTTTAGTCCACTTTGTAAAGGTGTTGGGCTGCAACACACACGAGGCCTTTTCGGTCCCTCGGTTAACCGTTGGAGTATCAAACGAAGTCCAAATGGCACGAAACTTGAGAGGCGGTCTACCGGTAGTAAACCAAGGCCGCTTGGAAAGTCTAGGTCCAATCCGAAAATGTTTAACCCCCACACATGAAAAGAGGTAGAAAGGACCACCGGAGGACATAGGAGCGCCGGAATGCAAAACAGACAACGGGGAAAATGCTCGGATGCAAGAGACGGACACGTATGCAAACGCAATGCACATGATGACATGATATGAGATGCATGACAAAGACAAAACACATGGAGGAAAAAACCCGACAACGAGGAAATGATATAACTTAGTGCCGGATATGGCAAGAGTTGGAGTACAGATAAGGTAAATTACATCCGGGGTGTTACACTATGAGCGACCAGCTGAAGCAACTGGTCGAGCTGCACAAGGCGGCCGAGCAGGCCATGAGGGGCCTTATAGTCTGGATATGGCCTGGCGACTCCCTTCCCAACAGCTACTTCGTCTTGGTGAGGCAGCTTGTAGATGCCTGCTGACGGCTAGAGGTCATAAAGCGGTCTGTCTACATCAAAGGTGCACGATGGGCCTTTGCCCGTGCGAAGGTGCACTGGGCCAAGGTGGACGCCGAGAAGCTAGTGAAGGAGGGGCCGCCGCAGGGCAAGGAGCATCGCCACCCCCGAAATGTATTATGAGGGTGTTCTAAAGGGTGCCCGTCTTGTGGCGGACGAGTGTGCGAAGGATGTAATTTTTGAATGAACTTGCTCGTGTGATCCTGTACTATGAAAACTAGTTCATATGCGCTATGCAACGCTTGTTTGAATTTAAATATTATCTTCTGTGCGACTGTTTATCAAATCTGAGACATGGCCAGTCGTCGGCTTTTGCCCCCATGCCACGTGTTCTAGGGTGTTCAGGATAAACCTGAGCACTCTTTTTCCCATTGTTGGGTCCTTCGAGGGAGGTGCTCAGCACAACGAACAAGGCAATCGGACTATAATGCTTTATCACTCTCACTTAGCCATAGAAGTCTACAATTTTAAATTTTGGCGAAGCCCCTAGTACTCGGAAGGCCAAATTCGGGGCGCTATACACGCCTTAAGCCGGACAAAGCCGACTCCTCGCTCTAAGCGGCGTAAGTCTTTAGGGACTCGAAACCTCTTGAACAGCGACCAGCTCTTGCCTTATCATGATAGTCAGTTTTAGCTTTCTCTACTGAGGTGCTTCGCCCAGATGAACCGGGGCACAATCGCAGTAGTTCTCCCAGTGCTACCTTAGCCGATATAGCGGAATGTAAGGTACCAAAACATGGGAGCCGGGCAAACCCAACTATTCACCCAAGACATGATTCGGAGCTGATGCATATAATGCTATAAGTTCGGGGTGCCACACTGTCGAAAGTGTTCAGACTTCTCACGCCGTATTATGGGGTACGCTTAAGCCCCTGGCGTATTGGCCATACCAGAGTGTACGGTTGCTGAATGTCATGAATGAACATATATATATATATATATAAGAATAGAGAATGCGATAATAGTCTAGTGCTATGCATTGTTTATTCAAAAAGGTGCGTCGAAGCAGAATGATACAAGTAGTGCGATAAGCAAAAAGTAGGACTATTTGACATGTCCCCTCCAAGGGCAAGCTGAGGAATGATATTTAAAGCAGGTATTTCACTCATTATCAGAGACCACCTGGGAATTCCTTGATGTGACGTAGCTTTCTGCCTCCTTGGTTGTTGTACCGTGTGTCCAGCAATCGTACTGCCGGACGGGGCTTCTGGAGATTAAAGTCCTGAAAGAAAGAAAAATAACAAAGCGGGAAGCCGCTAGAGCGGTTGAGCCGCGTCTTGGGGCGTGTCGTAGTCGTGCTCCCCTCCCCACCTGTGCCCATGGTATTTTCAATGCGTAATTATGTACGCGTGGCACGGATTTTGCCGTTTGGCTGGGACTGGGGTGGGGGTCGCATTGCTATGCGAGCTCGGAACGTGCTAGGCGGTCTTGTTGCCGATTACTCCGGGCGCGCTTGAAGGTGTCCGGGTTCTTAATCGCCGAACTGGTGGATCGCCTTAAGAGGCTGCTTTGCGCTTCTGCTACGAGGGCTGCAGTGTGCTCCTCCGTGCGGAGAGATCACTCTGTGTTTCCATTGACTGTGATGACCCCCGAGGTCCTAGCATCTTGAGCTTGAGATATGCATAGTGCAGTACGATGTTGAATCTCGCAAATGCGGTTCGCCCGAGCAGTGCATGATAGCCACTGCGGAACAGGACTATATCAAAGATTAACTCCTCGCTCCGAAAGTTATCCAGGGATCCGAAGACCACTTCCAGTGTGACTGAGCCTGTGGAATGGCCTCTACACCTGGTATGACGCCTTTGAAGGTCGTTTTTGTGGGTTTGATCCTTGAAGGGTCTATACCCATTTTGCGCACTATGTCCTGATAAAGCAGATTCAGGCTGCTGCCGCCGTCCATAAGGACTCGAGTGAGGTGAAATCCGTCGATGATTGGGTCTAGGACCAGTGCGGCTAATCCGCCATGACGGATACTAGTGGGATGGTCCCTGCGATCGAAGGTGATTGGACAGGAGGACCATGGGTTGAACTTCGGGGCGACTGGCTCCAACGCATATACATCCCTTAACGCACGCTTCCGCTCCCTCTTGGGGATGTGGGTTGCGTATATCATGTTCACCGTCCGCACTTGTGGGGGGAACCTCTTCTGCCTCCGGTGTTCGGCTGCCGGGGCTCCTTCTCGTCATCCCTATGTGACCCCTTATCTTTGTTTTTTGGCATTTAACTTGTTGGCCTGCTTGAACACCCAACATTCCCTGTTGGTGTGGTTGGCTGGCTTGTCGGGGGTGCCATGTATTTGGCACGAGCAATCGAGTATTCGGTCCAAACTGGATGGGCCCGGAGTGCTTCTTTTGAATGGCTTTTTCTGCTGACCGGGTTTAGAGCCTCTGAATTCGGCATTGACTGACGTATCCTCGGTATTGTCGTTGTTGATGCAGCGCTTGTGTTTTTTGCGACGTGACCTACCATTGCCATCCTTGGTATCTGAAGTACCATGGATATGTTATTGCTGCGAGCCAGCCAGCTGTCTTCCCCCGCGCAAAAGCGGTTCATGAGTGTCGTGAGGGCTGTCATAGATTTCGGCTTTTCCTGGCCAAGGTGCCGGGCGAGCCACTCGTCGCGGATGTTGTGCTTAAAAGCTACTAAGGCCTATGCATCCGGACAGTCGACAATTTGATTTTTCTTTGTCAGGAACCGTGTCTAGAATTGCCTGGCCGATTCCTCTGGCTGCTGAATTATGTGGCTCAAGTCATCGGCATCTGGTGGTCGCACATAAGTGCCCTGGAAGTTGTCGAGGAATGCGGCTTCCAGATCTTCCCAACAGCCGATGGATTCTACTGAAAGGCTGTTGAGCCAATGCCGAGCTGGTCCTTTGAGCTTGAGTGGGAGGTATTTTATGGCGTGTCGATCGTCACCGCGGGCCATGTGTATGTGCAGGAGGAAGTCATCGATCCATACCACAGGATCTGTTGTGTCGTTGTATGATTCAATATTTACGGGTTTGAAACCCTCTGGGATTTGGTGATCCATTACTTCGTCTGTGAAGCATATGGGGTGTGGGGCGCCTCTATAGTGGGCTATGTCGCGACGCAGCTCGAATGAGTCTTGTCCGCTGTGTTCGGCCCGACCGGATTTACTTTTATTGTATCTGGCGTAACTGTCACATCCTAGTTAGCCATGCATTAGAGTGTTGCACCATGTTTACTCTTTCACCAGAAACTTGAAATGGGGATCTGTGAAACCCTCAGAATCATTTTGAAAATGACCCAAATAAAAATTTCTCCAAAAGGGTCCAAGAAAATGCTCATGTTGCTCTCTGAAAATATTGGACAGAGATAAAAATCAAACCAATATTTTTAAGAGCTCATAGGTATTTATTTTGGGCATTTGGAATTAATGCATAAATATTTGCATTGGAAATATATTAATTATATATATTAATATATGTCCAAATATTATGCCATATATAAAGGAGCTCTGGAATAATATATCTAGCCCCTGCAAAAATTGGCATAAGTTAAATAAATGATTTAATATATTATTTAAATCAAAACAAATGTCAGAAATTAGAAAACAGAAAAAAAATAAAAGGGGGAGAAGCTTACCTGGGCTCCTCCACTGTGCGGCCCAGCCAGCTGGCTGGCCCAGCCAGCAACCGGCCCAGCCCACCTCCCTCCTCTGTCGTCTTCGTCCCGACAGAGGGAGGGGAGTGTGGCCAGCGCGCGCGCGCCACCGCGCCATGCCACCTCTCTCCCTGCCTGCCTGCCCTCCCCTCCTCGCCTCGATGCCCCTGGACGACGCCACGCCTCCCCCCTGCTCTCTCTCACTCCCCCTCGGCTCTTCCCTCCTCTCCCTCGCTCCCTCACTCACGGCCGAACACCACCGTCGCCGCCGTTCGCCATAGCAACCGTCTCCGGCCACCCCTCGCTCCCCCGACTAGCTCAGAAGCTTCGCCTCGACCCCCTCTTCCTCCCCACCGCTCCACGGGCCTCCGGAAGCCCTGCATCGCCGCCATGTCGCCGTTCCCCTCTTCGGGCTCCGACCATCATCGTCGTCGAATTCGCCGTCTCCAGCGCGTCTCCGAGCCCGCTTCAACGCCCACTGCAACCGCGGTGAGCCCCCGGGTCGTTTCCCCTTTCTCCCCTGGTCTCTTTCAACCTCTAGGCCTTAGCCCCACCTTGGCCGAGAGCTCCACGCCGCCGGCGAAGTCGCCGTCGTGGCCACGGTCACCGTAGCACCCAACCGAGCACACTATCGTGCTCCACACCTCACTAGGAGCACGCAGCACGCACTAACGCCTCCCCAAACCCCCTGCAACGCCGATTCCGACCGTACCCGAACTCCGGCGGCCGCAGCCGAGCTCGCCGCCGTCGACTCCGGCCACCCCAGGCCCAGCCACGGCCACCGTTCGACGCGCGGGAGCAAGGGCTCTCCAACGAGCCCAAGCACGGCCTCGCCCGTGCCCTGTAGCGCGATCCCGCGTCGCGCCGCCGTCTCGGGCCTCGCCGGTGTCACGTCGCCGGTGGGTTTGACCCACTTTGACCACGGCAGGACCCCCCTGAGTCCCTGACAGGTGGGCCCAGCCCTGTAGCTAATTAGGATTAGTGCTAACCACAAATGGTTAACCCCCTGACACTGACAGTGGGCCCCAGCACCACTAACCCCTAATTAGGAATAAATTAAACCTGTTAAACCCCCCTGTCACTGACGTGTGGCCCCCACACGTCAGGTTTGACTCCAGCCAGCCGCAGTTGACCACTGACGTCATGCTGACGTCATGCTGGCGCAGTAATTATAATTTCTGAATTTAATTTAAATCAGGAAATTCCAGAATATTATTTAAACTTCAAAAATTCATAACTTTTATTCTGTAACTCCAAATTGGACAAATTATATATATGAAAAATGATCAGAAAAATCCAATCTATCCATCTGTACTATTTTCATGCATGATCAAACAAGTTAAATTGATGTTTCAAGCAGAACAAGGAAAAGCACTTTAAGAGGCCATGTTTGAGTTTGAAATTTGAATCTTTGATTCAAATTTGTTCAAACCCTTCTGGTTTTAGTTGCATTAGTCCAACACACTCATATTGCTATGTTTCATGCATGCATCATATTGTTGCACATTGTTTGGTGATGGTTGTGTATCGGTGTCCTTGCGACAGGTTCTGCCCCCGAGGAGTACCGTGATTACCCTAACGAAGAACCGTATCAGTGCATCGAACCATCAGGCAAGCAACCAACCATTTGATCATATCGATACAATCCCATGTTCTCGCTCCTGCTCTCTTTTACTGCATTAAGACAACACGTTTCAAACTGCTGTGTGCCACGGTAGTTGAACCCATTTCCTCTGCATGACCTGTCATTGCCACAGTAACTAGATGAAAGCCACTAGCATGTGTAGGAGTTGATTGAGCCATATGTATGTGTTGTTCCTACCTTGCTATGCCTGCTATGCTTAGAGTCGTGTCAGGTCTGGTTCATCTGGGTGATGGGCTAGAGTGAAATGATTATGTCGGTAATGAGAGTGGTGTGGTGAACACGATTTGGTAAAGGTATCGATGAGAGGCCATGTAGGAGTACATGGTGGGTTGTTTCATTGAAGCCGACCTTAAGCACTGAGATCTGTATGTGTGATTTAAGATACAGCTACTACCATGCATTGGGCCCTGAAATATGACCCCGCTCGACTTCTTATTCACCCTAGCTCTCTGTCCAGGAGTTGCAAGTAGTTTCTGGTGTTTGTAGCCTACTGGAGGCCGTGGACAGCGCTGACCGTAGGGGTGGGCTGTGATGCGGTAGGTACGTGGCCGGGTGTACCGAATACCCGTTAGGTATCTCGGGAACCTTGTTCACATCATTCGGGGCCGTATGGGAAACCTCGGCCGGACTCCCTGCGGATGGAACCTGAATAGGCGATAAACCTGGACTAGAGGCTTAAGTGTTTAGGTAGGTCGTGGTCTACACCCACGTCGGCTTTCGCTTGAAGTCTGCCGAGCACATGTCGTGTGCAGACGCTAAGTGGTGGAAACATGTATGAAGAAGTACACCCCTGCAAGGTTATCATAATCTATTCGAATAGCCGCGTCCGCGGTAAAGGACTACTTGGTTGCCTATACAGTTCATAGACAAGTAAATGGAAACTACTAAAAGCCTCAAGATAAGTGTGAGTGCCGAGGATGGCTCTTCCGTAGGAAGACGGAGGTGGATCCTCGGTAGTGTATTGAAGTGGTGAGTAGTGGACTCGTGTGCGCAAAACCATTTCAAATTGAAGTATCGTAGGATAGCCTAGCCAAGAGTCAAAGCTGGCTTGCTGCAATAACTCCACCAACCCTTCTTGATACTATGCATGTATGTAGGATCTGATGTAAGTCTTGCTGAGTACCTTTGTACTCATGTTGCTATAATCTACATTTTTACAGAAGACGCTGCAACCCCTTCTGATGGGTTCTATGTAGACGTTGACATCAACGAGTAGGCTAAAGACCCAGGTGGTGACCCTGAGCTTGTGATGGACCACGTAGTATAGTTAGGCTTTCCAAGCCTCTTTTATTTTACTAGTTGTCTGTACTCAGACAATGTACTTCCGCTGCTGGTTTGTATGACTGTATGACTTGTATGTTGGGTCGTGAGACCCGTACCTTTGTGTATGTTATGTATGGCTCCCTGAGCCTTAAATAAAGTACTTGTGTCGTAGAGTCATGTTGTGATGCTTCGTTGTATTTGCACATATCGAGCATATTGTGTGTATGATTGAAATGCTTGGTATGTGTGGGATCTGACTATCTAGTTGTTTATCTTTAGTAGCCTCTCTTACCGGGAAATGTCTCCTAGTGTTACCGCTGAGCCATGGTAGCTTGCTACTACTCTGGAACACTTAGGCTGGCCGGCATGTGTCCTTCTTCGTTCCTGTGTCTGTCCCTTCGGGGAAATGTCACGCTTTGAGTACCGGAGTCCTGTTAGCCCGCTACAGCCCGGTTTACCGGAGTCCTGCTAGCCTAGTGCTACAGCCCGGACCCACTTGCTGATGACCGACACGTTCGAAGCTGGGTCATGGATGCCTGTCCCTGTAAGTCTGTGCCACTTTGGGTTTACGACTAGTCATGTCAGCCCGGGCTCCTTATCATATGGATGCTAGCGACACTATCATATACGTGAGCCAAAAGGCGCAAACGGTCCCGGGAAAAGGTAAGACGACACCCGTGGGGATACCGTGCGTGAGGCCGCAAAGTGATATGAGGTGTTACCGGCTAGATCGATGTGACATCGAGTCGGGGTCCTGACAGCGTTGGCATCAGAGCTGGACTGCCTGTAGGTTCTCCAAGCCAAACTGGTCGATGTTGAGTCTAGAAATTCTTTAGTTATATGTAGGGGAATTGTTTGTGGGTTGGAACGTAAGGCTCTTTTTACTCCTTTATCTAATGACATTCTGATCTGAGTCAGTCCATTCTTCCACCGGGGGTTAAGGAATTAGGATCTGTTCTCTCTATCAGGATCACGAGTTACTAATCAGTAGTACCTTATAAGTTGATGGATTCAAGCCTAGTTCAGTTCTACTACCACCTTATGTTGTTAGAATGGTTTCAGAACTTTGATATGATGATGTTGAGTGTGTACGAAATCCTTTGTCAAATGTCTCAAAATCCTTTTTGAGCATTTACAGCTGTTATGCTGCCGAAATTTTGCTAGAAGTTCTAATGCCTTTGCATTATGATTGTGCTTTCAGATGGCCACTCGCGACCTCAATCAAGTGGTTCGCCTGACTCGATGCCTAGATGTACCCGGCCATACTGCCAAGTTGGTCAGGGTAATGACTGAGGCTGGATACCGCTGGTATCCCGAGTACATGGTCGAAGAGCAATTCCGAGATTTTAATCAAAGCCAGTATCTCTGCACTGTCAGGATATTTCCATCTTATCCTGGATCCACCGAGCCTCTTCACTGCTCCTATGGACTCGGGGTTACTATTGAGATGGCTGTGCAGGACGCCGCCTACTCTATGATGACCATTATGCGAGTCAGATCTGGGTTATTTCGGGACTCTGATTTCCGGTATATGCCAGGATCACTTCCGGGAGCACAAGGTTATCTCCAGGCTATTTATGTTGACCCCACTCAGGAGGATTCACGGACTCGCACCACTGCTGAGATGCTCGAGGATAAGGACCGTGAAAATCGGGCCTTGAGGTTAGAGCTCTTCAATACCCGTGCTGACCATTGGGCCACTTTGACTCGGTTCGCACCGGCGGTGCAAACTGGATATTCAGATATGCGCGATCTCTATCCTGTGAGATCTGCTCTGCCGGACGTGATGGTTTGGCATGATGTAGGAGGCATCACCCCACCTCGCGGTCCCCGCAGGCCACCGTCTGTTGGTCCAAGGCCTCATCCTAGCCCCTATGGTCCACAAGCTCCGCGAGACCGTCTGTTTCCGGATGATCATGTTGAACTTCGAGGCTATGGAGGCGACTTCTACGAGGACTACTACGGATCGGTCTGAGTTAGCGGTAGTATCACTAGTTCGCACTAGCTGTGTCGTCTATCGTCCCGCGTGACTCGTGGGATATGACCTAGTTTGTACTCTTTCCGGAGGTGTAGAAAAATAATGTATAGGAGCTTGGGATGCCTCCGATGAGATGTAATCCTCTTTTCACCGTAATAGTACTTTGTTTGGTCTTGTACTAAACCCTGTATGGCGTGTATGATGATGGAATAAAAGAAGCAGTTTCTGTATCTACCATGTCATACGGATGATCATCTTGCATTCCGAGTTATTCCTTACATTATGTACCCTATGTTGGAATTTTATCATCCTGACTAAATCATTGTCTTGTTTACCTAGGATGGTCAACACGCGCACTAACCCTGCTCCTCAAGAGCAGGCCGAAGGCAGTGAAGTCAGGGATGCAAATCTGCCTCATCCTCCTTCACTAGCCGAGGTTATGATGGAAGCTGAGAGAAACAAGCGGGAGACCAACCGTTTGTTGGAGCGTATTGAACAGAACACATCACACCATCAGAGGACTAACGTGGTGTCACTCAGTGATTTTATCAAATTACATCCATCCACGTTCCACCACTCCGTCGAGCCTCTCGACGCTGATGACTGGCTTCGCAGTATCTCTCACAAACTGCGTTCCGCGCTGGTAGCGGAGGCTGACAAGGTCACCTTTGCTGCATATCATCTTGAAGGCCCCGCCAGTCTATGGTGGGAGAATTATGGAGCTATGCGCCCAGCGGGCCATGTCACTTCCTGGGCTGAGTTCAGCGAGGCTTTCCGTGAACATCACATTCCGGAGGGTCTCATGGACCGTAAACGTGAGGAATTCTGCAATTTCACCCAAGGCCGACTTTCTGTGGATGTTTACAGTAGGGAGTTTGGTAATATCGCACGATATGCAACCGAGGAAGTTTCTACTGACGCCAAGAAGCAAGCAAGGTTCCGTAAGGGACTTAGTCCAGAGCTTCGCCGCGACCTCCGTCTGCATGAGTGCACATCTTTTCAGAAACTTGTCAACAAAGCCATCAGTGCTGAAACTGGTCAGACTGACTACGACGCAACACGCAAGCATGGCCGTGATATGGGTTCCTCATCCGGTGCTGGTCCCCAGAAGCGCCGCGTGTGGGTACCCAACACCGCCCTGCCACCCAGGTTCACACAGAGGCCATCTTTCCAGGCGCCTCGCCCTGTTCAACAGTCTGCACCGACCAAGCCCTATGGGGGTCCATCTAACAATGCTCCTCCACGTACCAGTTCCGTGACTTGTTTCAAGTGTGGGGAATCTGGTCACTATATGCGTGAGTGTCCCCAGACCAACCCCAACTAGTCTGCTAAAGCTGTTGGCCGTGGCAAGCCGACAGGGAAAGTGTTCCACGCCAAACCGGTCACCGCTTCACGTGGCCATGTCAACTGTATCTCTGCCGAAGAAGCTCAAGAGGATCCCAACGTTGTTCTCGGTACGCTTCTTGTTAATTGCCACCCGGCATCTGTTCTTTTCGATATAGGAGCCTCTCATTCTTTTATATCCGAAAATTATGCTCGTTTGCATAACGTTGCATTCTGTGACATGCCATCCACTATGGAAATTTCTACCCCTGGTTCTAGATGGCAGACCTCTAGGGTAAGTTATGGAAATGAAATCCAAGTCGACAGACTTGTTTTTCTCGCATCTTTGATAGCCCTTAAATCTTCAGATATTAACATCATTCTGGGTATGGACTGGATGTCAGCTCATCAAGCCAAGATTGATTGCTTCTCTAGGACTATTCAACTCACCCATCCTTCGGGGAAGATAGTCAATGTCTTGACCCGATTAGCCAAGCGACAATTATATTCTCTTAACGCCAGCCCTTTGCCAGACCTTGAGGACATTCCGATAGTCCGTGACTTTCCGGATGTTTTTCCAGAGGAATTGCCAGGTGTTCCACCTGACAGGGATGTTGAGTTCGTAATAGACCTCATTCCAGGAACCGTTCCGATTGCTAGAAGACCTTATAAGATGGCACCACTAGAACTAGCCGAGCTTAAGAAACAACTCGATGAATCCTTGAAAAAGGGTTTCATCCGCCCTAGTTCATCTCCGTGGGCTTGCCCCGTCCTATTCGTCAAGAAGAAGGATGGTACGGACCGGATGGTTGTAGATTACCGACCTGTCAATTTGGTCACAATCAAGAACAAATA
>NC_057797.1:227943877-227965588 GCF_018294505.1 Triticum aestivum
TCCAAGGACTTTGTTATCTACTGCGACGCCTCGCGACAAGGACTAGGTTGCATTCTTATGCAAGATCGACACGTAATTGCTTACGCTTCACGGCAATTGCACCCACATGAGGAGAATTATCCTACTCATGATCTAGAGCTTGCAGCCGTAGTCTATGCACTTAAGACCTAGCGACATTACCTCCTCGGTAATCGTTGCGAAATATTCACTGATCACCAAAGTCTGAAGTACATTTTCACCCAACCGGATTTGAATCTCAGGCAGAGACGTTGGGTTGAATTGATCACAGACTTCGACTTAGGAATAACCTACACCCCAGGGAAAGCCAACGTCATGGCTGATGCGCTAAGTCGTAAATCTTATTGTAACAACCTGATGTTACAACAAAGTCAACCGCTCCTCCATGAGGAATTTCGGAAGCTTAACCTTCACATTGTACCTCAAGGTTTTCTTTCCACCTTGGTAGCAAAACCTACTCTTACGGATCAAATCATCGCTGCCCAAAGGCGAGATAAGGGAATATCTAAAATCAAAGAGAACATTGCTAGCGGAGGTGCTAGTTGTTTCTCCACAAATGATCATGGTGTTGTGTACTTTGAGAACCGTCTAGTGGTTCCCAAGAACCAGCATCTACGGCAGTTGATCCTTAAAGAAGCTCATGAATCTCCTCTCACCATTCATCCCGGTAGTACTAAGATGTATCAAGACCTACGCCAGAGGTTCTGGTGGACTAGGATGAAGAGAGAAATTGCTCAGTTTATTGCTAATTGCAACGTCTGTCGTCGTGTAAAAGCAGAGCACCAACGGCCTGCTGGCACCCTTCAACCCTTAGCTATTCCTGAATGGAAATGGGATAAAATTGGTATGGATTTCATTACCGGTTTTCCTAGGACCAAGAGAGGGAATAATGCTATTTTCGTCGTGGTCGATCGTCTTTCCAAAGTAGCCCATTTCTTACCTGTTCGTGAGAGTATAACCGCTAGTCAGCTGGCAGATTTGTACATCTCCCGAATAGTGTCTCTCCATGGTGTTCCTTTGGAAATTAACTCGGATCGAGGAAGTCTTTTCACCTCTCGATTTTGGGAAAGTTTCCAAAATGCTATGGGGACTCGTCTCTCCTTTAGCACCGCTTTCCACCCTCAGTCGAGTGGTCAAGTGGAACGCGTCAACCAAATTCTAGAAGACATGCTTCGAGCCTCTGTTATCTCTTTCGGAATGGACTGGGAGAAGTGCCTTCCATTTGCCGAATTCGCTTACAACAACAGCTATCAATCTAGCTTGGGTAAAGCCCCTTTTGAAGTTCTCTATGGACGACGGTGTCGAACACCCCTTAACTGGTCAGAGACCGGGGAAAGACAATTCTTTGGCCCGGACATGATTCAGGAAGCAGAAGAACAAGTTCGCATCGTTCGTGAAAAGTTGAAAACAGCCCAATCTCGTCAAAAGAGTCAATATGACCGAAAACATAAGGCTATGACTTTCGAGGTTGACGAGAAGGCTTATCTTTGGGTCACCCCTCTGAAGGGAACCCATCGTTTCGGTATCAAAGGCAAATTGGCTCCTCGTTACATTGGACCTTTTCGCATTCTCGCCAAACGAGGAGAAGTTTCCTACCAGTTGGAACTACCTCCACACCTCTCCAGAGTCCACGATGTCTTCCACGTTTCTCAACTCAGGCGTTGCTTCTCGGATCCTATCCGTGAAGTGGACCACGAAACGCTTGATCTCCAAGATAATCTTACATATCGAGAGTACCCCATTCGTATCCTCGATCAGGTCGAACGTACCACCCGACGCCAGAATATCAAGTTTCTCAAAGTTCAATGGTCGCACCATTCTGAAGATGAAGCAACCTGGGAAAGGGAGGATCGTCTTCGACTCGAGTATCCCGCCTTCTTCCCGGAGGAACCCAAATCTCGGGACGAGATTCTTTTGAGTGGGGGTGAGTTGTCACATCCTAGTTAGCCATGCATTAGAGTGTTGCATCATGTTTACTCTTTCACCAGAAACTTGAAATGGGGATCTGTGAAACCCTCAGAATCATTTTGAAAATGACCCAAATAAAAATTTCTCCAAAAGGGTCCAAGAAAATGCTCATGTTGCTCTCTGAAAACATTGGACAGAGATAAAAATCAAACCAATATTTTTAAGAGCTCATAGGTATTTATTTTGGGCATTTGGAATTAATGCATAAATATTTGCATTGGAAATATATTAATTATATATATTAATATATGTCCAAATATTATGCCATATATAAAGGAGCTCTGGAATAATATATCTAGCCCCTGCAAAAATTGGCATAAGTTAAATAAATGATTTAATATATTATTTAAATCAAAACAAATGTCAGAAATTAGAAAACAGAAAAAAAAGGGGGAGAAGCTTACCTGGGCTCCTCCACTGTGCGGCCCAGCCAGCTGGCTGGCCCAGCCAGCAGCCGGCCCAGCCCACCTCCCTCCTCTGTCGTCTTCGTCCCGACAGAGGGAGGGGAGTGTGGCCGGCGCGCGCGCGCCACCGCACCACGCCACCTCTCTCCCTGCCTGCCTGCCCTCCCCTCCTCGCCTCGATGCCCCTGGACGACGCCACGCCTCCCCCCTGCTCTCTCTCACTCCCCCTCGGCTCTTCCCTCCTCTCCCTCGCTCCCTCACTCACGGCCGAACACCACCGTCGCCGCCGTTCGCCATAGCAACCGTCTCCGGCCACCCCTCGCTCCCCCGACTAGCTCAGAAGCTTCGCCTCGACCCCCTCTTCCTCCCCACCGCTCCACGGGCCTCCGGAAGCCCTGCATCGCCGCCACGTCGCCGTTCCCCTCTTCGGGCTCCGACCATCATCGCCGTCGAATTCGCCGTCTCCAGCGCGTCTCCGAGCCCGCTTCGACGCCCACTGCAACCGCGGTGAGCCCCCGGGTCGTTTCCCCTTTCTCCCCTGGTCTCTTTCAACCTCTAGGCCTTAGCCCCACCTTGGCCGAGAGCTCCACGCCGCCGGCGAAGTCGCCGTCGTGGCCACGGTCACCGTAGCACCCAACCGAGCACACTATCGTGCTCCACACCTCACTAGGAGCACGCAGCACGCACTAACGCCTCCCCAAACCCCCTGCAACGCCGATTCCGACCGTACCCGAACTCCGGCGGCCGCAGCCGAGCTCGCCGCCGTCGACTCCGGCCACCCCAGGCCCAGCCACGGCCACCGTTCGACGCGCGGGAGCAAGGGCTCTCCAACGAGCCCAAGCACGGCCTCGCCCGTGCCCTGTAGCGCGATCCCGCGTCGCGCCGCCGTCTCGGGCCTCGCCGGCGTCACGTCGCCGGTGGGTTTGACCCACTTTGACCACGGCAGGACCCCCCTGAGTCCCTGACAGGTGGGCCCAGCCCTGTAGCTAATTAGGATTAGTGCTAACCACAAATGGTTAACCCCCTGACACTGACAGTGGGCCCCAGCGCCACTAACCCCTAATTAGGAATAAATTAAACCTGTTAAACCCCCCTGTCACTGACGTGTGGCCCCCACACGTCAGGTTTGACTCCAGCCAGCCGCAGTTGACCACTGACGTCATGCTGACGTCATGCTGGCGCAGTAATTATAATTTCTGAATTTAATTTAAATCAGGAAATTCCAGAATATTATTTAAACTTCAAAAATTCATAACTTTTATTCTGTAACTCCAAATTGGACAAATTATATATATGAAAAATGATCAGAAAAATCCAATCTATCTATCTGTACTATTTTCATGCATGATCAAACAAGTTAAATTGATGTTTCAAGCAGAACAAGGAAAAGCACTTTAAGAGGCCATGTTTGAGTTTGAAATTTGAATCTTTGATTCAAATTTGTTCAAACCCTTCTGGTTTTAGTTGCATTAGTCCAACACACTCATATTGCTATGTTTCATGCATGCATCATATTGTTGCACATTGTTTGGTGATGGTTGTGTATCGGTGTCCTTGCGACAGGTTCTACCCCCGAGGAGTACCGTGATTACCCTAACGAAGAACCGTATCAGTGCATCGAACCATCAGGCAAGCAACCAACCATTTGATCATATCGATACAATCCCATGTTCTCGCTCCTGCTCTCTTTTACTGCATTAAGACAACACGTTTCAAACTGCTGTGTGCCACGGTAGTTGAACCCATTTCCTCTGCATGACCTGTCATTGCCACAGTAACTAGATGAAACCCACTAGCATGTGTAGGAGTTGATTGAGCCATATGTATGTGTTGTTCCTACCTTGCTATGCCTGCTATGCTTAGAGTCGTGTCAGGTCTGGTTCATCTGGGTGATGGGCTAGAGTGAAATGATTATGTCGGTAATGAGAGTGGTGTGGTGAACACGATTTGGTAAAGGTATCGATGAGAGGCCATGTAGGAGTACATGGTGGGTTGTTTCATTGAAGCCGACCTTAAGCACTGAGATCTGTATGTGTGATTTAAGATACAGCTACTACCATGAATTGGGCCCTGAAATATGACCCCGCTCGACTTCTTATTCACCCTAGCTCTCTGTCCAGGAGTTGCAAGTAGTTTCTGGTGTTTGTAGCCTACTGGAGGCCGTGGACAGCGCTGACCGTAGGGGTGGGTTGTGATGCGGTAGGTACGTGGCCAGGTGTACCGAATACCCGTTAGGTATCTCGGGAACCTTGTTCACATCGTTCGGGGCCGTATGGGAAACCTCGGCCGGACTCCCTGCGGATGGAACATGAATAGGCGATAAACCTGGACTAGAGGCTTAAGTGTTTAGGTAGGTCGTGGTCTACACCCACGTCGGCTTTCGCTTGAAGTCTGCCGAGCACATGTCGTGTGCAGACGCTAAGTGGTGGAAACATGTATGAAGAAGTACACCCCTGCAGGGTTATCATAATCTATTCGAATAGCCGCGTTCGCGGTAAAGGACTACTTGGTTGCCTATACAGTTCATAGACAAGTAAATGGAAACTACTAAAAGCCTCAAGATAAGTGTGAGTGCCGAGGATGGCTCTTCCGTAGGAAGACGGAGGTGGATCCTCGGTAGTGTATTGAAGTGGTGAGTAGTGGACTCGTGTGCGCAAAACCATTTCAAATTGAAGTATCGTAGGATAGCCTAGCCAAGAGTCAAAGCTGGCTTGCTGCAATAACTCCACCAACCCTTCTTGATACTATGCATGTATGTAGGATCTGATGTAAGTCTTGCTGAGTACCTTTGTACTCATGTTGCTATAATCTACATTTTTACAGAAGACGCTGCAACCCCTTCTGATGGGTTCTATGTAGACGTTGACATCAACGAGTAGGCTAAAGACCCAGGTGGTGACCCTGAGCTTGTGATGGACCACGTAGTATAGTTAGGCTTTCCAAGCCTCTTTTATTTTACTAATTGTCTGTACTCAGACAATGTACTTCCGCTGCTGGTTTGTATGACTGTATGACTTGTATGTTGGGTCGTGAGACCCGTACCTTTGTGTATGTTATGTATGGCTCCCTGAGCCTTAAATAAAGTACTTGTGTCGTAGAGTCATGTTGTGATGCTTCGTTGTATTTGCACATATCGAGCATATTGGGTGTATGATTGAAATGCTTGGTATGTGTGGGATCTGACTATCTAGTTGTTTATCTTTAGTAGCCTCTCTTACCGGGAAATGTCTCCTAGTGTTACCGCTGAGCCATGGTAGCTTGCTACTGCTCTGGAACACTTAGGCTGGCCGGCATGTGTCCTTCTTCGTTCCTGTGTCTGTCCCTTCGGGGAAATGTCACGCTTTGAGTACCGGAGTCCTGTTAGCCCGCTACAGCCTGGTTTACCGGAGTCCTGCTAGCCCAGTGCTACAGCCCGGACCCACTTGCTGATGACCGACACGTTCGAAGCTGGGTCATGGATGCCTGTCCCTGTAAGTCTGTGCCACTTTGGGTTTACGACTAGTCATGTCAGCCCGGGCTCCTTATCATATGGATGCTAGCGACACTATCATATACGTGAGCCAAAAGGCGCAAACGGTCCCGGGAAAAGGTAAGACGACACCCGTGGGGATACCGTGCGTGAGGCCGCAAAGTGATATGAGGTGTTACCGGCTAGATCGATGTGACATCGAGTCGGGGTCCTGACAGTAACGGTTATCGTCTCGCGTAGTGGCGCGCCCTCGTGATCCATAGATCGATCTTGCGTGTTTTGCTTTGTCCTCCAATACGTCTCACAGGTCTAGCGTGTTTCCCCATGCCTTGTCATTTTTATTTGAGTGGCGTCGGGGTGTGGGCTGAGTTTTTGGCTGAAATGCCTCTCTGTCGCGGCCACGAGGTGGCCGATCAGCCGCATCATATGCTGGAGATGTAGGTTTTAATGCTTCCTCCTCCAGTTGGGGTAGCAACCTGCGCTTTGGGTAGCTCTTGGAGGGGCGTTCGAGTTCATATTCCTCGGCCGCAAGGACTTCAGTCCATCTGTCAGCTAGCAAATCTTGATCAGCTTGAAGCTGCTGCTGCTTTTTCTTAAGGCTATTTGCCGTGGCTATAAGCCGGCGCTTGAAGCGCTCTTGCTCGACGGGATCCTCTGGCACGACAAATTCATCATCATCGAGGCTTGCCTCATATTCGGAGGGAGGCATGTAATTATCATCCTCCGCCTCTCCATCTGCCGCTCTCTCGAGAGGGCTAGCTTCTCCATCCTCCTGCTCTAAATCTTGGTGGAGGGGATTGTTGTCATCTTCGGCACTGTCCAGAGTGCTAATATATCCTGTGCCGGTGTCACTGCTTTTGCTTTGGCGAGACTTAGAGTGGCGCCGCTGACGTCGGCACTTGGGTTGCTTCTTGAAGGGGTCATCCTCCGTTGTCCCGTCACCATTGCCTTCTTTGGGTGTGTCCACCATGTATATATCATACGATGAGGTGGCTGTCCAGTGCCCTATGGGCAGTGGTTCGTCTTCGTCTCCCGCATCGTCGTCCATACTGTCAATGTCTTCAGAGTCAAAGTCGAGCATGTCGGTCAAATTGTCGACGGTGGCTACTAAGTGGGTGGTGGGTGGGCGGCGAATTTCTTCGTCATCCGCATCCCAATCCTGATGAACATAGTTCGGCCCGAACTCTCCTGACAGGGAGAGAGACCTTAATGAGTTCAGTATGCCGCCGAAGGGCGAGTGCTGAAAGATATCCGCGGAGGTGAACTCCATGATCGGCGCCCAGTTGGATTCGATAGGCACGGGCGCAGGTGGTTCGGAGTCCGTGGTCGGGGAAGAATCCGGTAGTTCGGCCTCACGGCTCCCGTGAACGATAATGTCGATATTCGGCTCAATCGCCGCTGAGAATATGGCCTCCGTGGCGGGGTCTATCCACCCGTCCATGGATGGTGCAATTGGCTCCGAGTTGAGGGTCGGAGCGGTTTCTAGTGCGGTCTCCTGAACACTGTCCGATGGTAGAGCTAAATCATGCTCATCGTGACCGTGCGGCACACTCGGCAGGGGCTCGAATCCATCGAAGATCAAGTCTCCGCGGATGTCGGCCGTGTAGTTTAAGCTTCCAAACCTGACCTGGTGGCCAGGGGCGTAACTCTCGATCTGCTCCAGATGGCCAAGCAAGTTGGCCCGCAGTGCGAAGCCGCCGAATACAAAGATCTGTCCGGGGAGAAAAGTCTCACCCTGGACTGCATCGCTATCGATGATCGAAGGAGCCATCAAGCCTAACGGTGATGACAAAGAGGAACTCTCAATGAAAGCACCAATGTCGGTGTCAAAACCGGCAGATCTCGGGTAGGGGGTCCCGAACTGTGCGTCTAAGGCAGATGGTAAGAGGAGGCAGGGGACACGATGTTTTACCCAGGTTCGGGACCTCTTGATGGAGGTAAAACCCTACGTCCTGCTTGAGTATTCTTTATAATATGAGTAGTACAAGAGTTGATCTACCACGAGACCGGAGAGGCTAAACCCTAGAAGCTAGCCTATGGTATGATTGTATGTTGTCCTACGGACTAAAACCCTCCGGTTTATATAGACACCGAAGGAGGCTAGGGTTACACAAGGTCGGTTACAAAGGAGGAGATATCCATATCCGTATTGCCTAGCTTGCCTTCCACGCCAAGTAGAGTCCCATCCGGACACGGGATGAAGTCTTCAATCTCGTATCTTCATAGTCCAACAGTCCGGCCAAAGGATATAGTCCGGCTGTCCAGAGACCCCCTAATCCAGGACTCCCTCACCTCCTGACAAAGGTTGGTACTCGCCCACTGATTTCATCCATATGATTGAGCTTTGTCATCTCTATTGGTGTTATGCTTCTATTTAGATACTGTCATGAAAAAGTGGTATTGTCCTTGAGAAGTGCTTCATCTGTGTTGTTTTAAATATTTCCTTTCCTTTTTTTCGAGCAAACAGGGATGCTAGAATTTAGTAGTCCTCTTGTCTTCGCACAACAGGATCATCTCCCTATGAAGAAGAATATGGAGTACGTGAAGTGACTAGTTCCGATTATGCCAGGATGAAGAAGCCCTGTCTATCTTCTCATCAGAAGGAGCAGTTGAAGGATGGTTACATTACTCCCCACAAGACCAAACTAACTTTAGCTTAGAAGGACTGACAAATCTCCATCTTTTTGCTGTGATGCGCGAGTACAATGTTGTTCTAGGATTCTTTCTGGTGAGTTCCATTTTTCTAAAAGTGTGCTCTACATGGACCATGTATGTGCCTGTTGAAACTGTCAATTCATAGTACATTTTGCTTTATACTAATCACTTTTTTGTATTTGTGCAAACAGGGGTGCTCAGCTTGATTTCAATGGGAACTGCACAAAATGTTCATGAATACATCGAATCATTCATTTCCACCACAAGAAAGGAGGTGCCGATAAGTTCAAGGCGTTACAACATATAAGGGCGAAATCATACAAGCTACGCGCGAATTTGGTTGATTTTGGTGGAACTGCATAAAAAGAACAGCTAGTTTATTTAGCACAAGGTGCCATGTCAATGTCCGAACTGATGGCAAACCCTGCACATTCCACAATCATAGGCATTTGATATTTTGGAATGGGACAACCTTGTCAAATTTTGCTCATTGATTTTAGCAAGACATGCGTTTGATATTTTCGAATGGGACGCCCTTTGTTGTCATCAGCGTCGATCAATTTTTTCTTTATTCTTTAGTTGTGAAGTAAATATTGCCTCTAACATGTGAGTCGCTGAGATTCATAATCATCGATTGTTTTGAATGTTCTCTATGAATTGCCAGGCCTGTGTGTTTGATTGCAATGTACAGAAACGCTAAAAAGCTGCTCAAACTCTGTGTACTCCTTCTGTTCCTTTTTACTTCGCACATTGTGAAAGTGCATACTTTTTTGTATAAGATTGGTTAAAGTAGAGATACTTTGACTGCAGACAAAACTTGTATGCAGACTAGAAAGGACCGGAGGGAGTACATGTGAAACTGCTGCAAACAAGGTGATCACCCTGGGAATAATGCTAGTACGTATTGTTTTGCATGTTCATCCCATGCCAGTGAGACAGGAATTCGAACTAATCGAAATAAATTCATTCATACACGGTCGGATTTCATATAAACATGCCGGATTTCATTATATTTCATACATTCTTCAACTAAAAAGGGGTGCGATGGAGGTATAATTAATTAACCGAAGCTACCCACCTGTGTCCCGCTGAGCCGAACAGAAGCTTCAGTGACTTAACTGCAGGTGCAGTTGCATAACTGACATGTGGCCTGTTGGGCCCACGTGTCAGTCAGCCAACTGCACCAGCAGTTAAGTAGAAGCAGCGTTCTTCTCCAGCACAGCTCTCCGACTCCACGTCGTCGCCAAGAAGCTAACCGGCTGTCAATGGTCAACCCGCCTAGCTTGGCTTCAACCGGAGGGTAGCAGCGGTGGCCTTACTTGGACCCGAGCGGCGGGGACCTACCGTGTTCTACTCTTCCTTGTTTTCCGTGTGGCGCGGCCTCGTTGGCAGCGGGGCGGGGCCTCGGCGGAGCTGGCGATCTCCTCTGCCTCGTTGTTGGCAGGGCGGGGCCTCGGTGGAGCCGGTGGTGTCCTCTGCCTCGTTGTTGGCGCCGCAGGGTCTCGGTGGAGCAGGGCCTCGTTGATGCCAGTGGAGCGGGGACTCGTCAGAGCCGGTATTGTCCTCTGCCTCGTCCTCGGTCTCGCCAAACAGCGCCTCGCCCGCTTCATCGCCCTCTCTGCTAGCCTATTTGTAGGCGGCCACAGCCTCCGCGACCTGCATGTGGTACCGCCAGCTCTCGAGGCGGCCCTTGCGGGCGGAGCGGTACGAGTCGAGCAGCGCCTCCTACTCCGCCTGCTCCGCGGAGATCTTCTCCTCCGCCTGCAGGTGCTCCTCGAGGAGATGGTGGTTGTAGGCGGCGTCGGCCTGTGCCTCCCGGAACTGCTCCTCACGCATCTGCCTCACCCTGTCCATATATTGGGCACGGGCCTCGCCGATGGTCATGGTGCAATGCACCGGTGAGGATGGCGCGGGGGAGGGGGTCGGCGCCGGATCATCGACTACCATGTTCTCCATTGGGACATCGTCGTCCTCCGGCTGCCTGCCGGCCAGCCGGTCGGCAGCAATGGCTGCCATCTCCTTGTGGTCTGTTGTCCGCCTGTCCCGAAGAGCGCTGGAGCGTGAGGAAGCCATGGTGGGCAGTAGTGGTGTGGCAGGAGAAAGGGAACGGATGCGGATGACTGCGGCTATGGCCGGCGCAGCAGTTTATATAGCAATGGTGGGCGGGCGGAGGGACGGACGTGTGGCGCCGGAGTAGCCGCCTCGGCAACCGCGTATCATTAATGTGGGCAGCAGATGGATGGACAGACGACACTTGTGTCGTTTGAAGGCGAAGCAATCGCCTGCACCGGGAAGCGGGGAGGGCGGCGCTGACTGTTTCGGGCGGAAAGCACGCGCGGGCGAGGAGATGACTTTACTTGGAGAGGATGACAATGGGGACCCACCAGGTCCATAGCCTCACGTACGCAAGTGCCTCCTTATTATATATATATATATATATATATATATAATTTATTTTGCTTCCTCCTGGTTTCCTGACATCACGGTCCCACACCATTGTCAACCTATGTAGTACTCCCTCCTTTCCGGTTTATAGGGCTTATCTCAAAATTTTAGTTTTCCCATTTTATAAGGCTCAATTTGGTTCTTCCCCATCACATGTTTAGACTTCAAGGTGCATTAAATCATTGCATGCAAGTATTAAGAGAAAACTGACCAATTCATGCACTTTATGCATGCATGCATTGCAATTAATGCATTCATAAACATAATTTTTTGAGGAAAAAAAGAGAATTAATTGGGTGCTTTTGCAAACTACAAAAAAATATTCCACCACTCATCATCTACCTTGGTTGGTGAGATTTTTGAATTGAGCCTTATAAACTGGAAAGGAGGGAGTAGTCAATAAATGAGAGAATTGCACAAGAAGCGGCCGACAGCTGGGACCAAGCAGCTCGAGTAGTATTTGTGTTTTGAGGTGTGAGCACTACAAAGTTTTTCGATGTTTAGCCCAGATATTAATTTTTCTCCTCTGAACAACAACGAAAACATAGCTGCAGGTATTAACTAGGCGGGTTGTGGCCCGTCTAGCCCAGGCCAGATATCCAGCCCAGATATTATTTTTTTTCAAGTTGAAAATGGCTAGCCCAGCTATACTTTTTTTAGGAATACCCAGGCAAGGTCAAGTTGTTATTCTCCGCCCCGCTGGGCTGCAAATCTTTCCTAGGAGGGATGCATTAGGCTTCACAAGAAAATCGGCTTTAAGAAATAATAAATGGGATGTAATTATAAAAACTGGGCAGTAACTATAAAAAATGCACCAAACACGTGATTACTTTATAAAATATTATTTTTGGATATTGAAATTTTTAATTTCATTAATTGTTGCGAGCGCAATGTTTCGTTGGATTTTTACGTAATATAAATTTATATTGAAATTGTATTTAATCTGACTAGAAATTTCGGGATAAAAATATTTTGGATCCCATCAAAATGTGGGAAATTTTATTGAATTCTGTTTTGAACGGTTGGTTGAAATGGGTTGTACTTTTAACAAACTATAAATGGGCTGTAGTAAATTCCATTAGAATTCAAAAATGGGCTACACATTCTTACAAATCTCAAATGGGTTATAAGTTCTCTGCCACACACTTCTGGCCTTACTAAGTTGACGTGTCCCCTAAAAAACAGAGTTGACGCGTTATAGTCAACACACGGTTCTAGTAGCAGTGGTCGTTGGATGTCCATCCAACGGATGCCGTGCTTCTTCTTCAATCTCGGATATTCTAGCTTCACCCGCCCAAAAAATGATTCCTCCCCCTGACATCTGGGGCGCACCGTTTCGGAAGCTGAATTGTGCGCCTACTAAGTTGACGTACCAAGGGCTTTGTCAACTTAGTCAATATAAATGATTCTAGTTGTAGTGACCGTACGATGTCCATCCAACGGCCCTCGTGCTTCTTCAACCTCTGGTCTTCTTTTGCTCCAGCCGCCCAAAGCAGCGCCGGTCATGCCGCCTGATCCTGCCTCCTGTGGCCGGCTGTGCTGCCGCGGAGGCCTCACCGCCCCCTACTACTCCCACCGCTGGCCAGGCCATCCCTCCACTCACCCACACCCCCTGTTATTCTGCGGCGATGGCAGCGCAGCCGAACCAGTGAACCCTCGTACTCCTCTCCGCGTGTGCATCCACTACCGCGTCTTCCCCGGCTCCGCGTCGTCCCCTTCCTAGGCCTCGCCGTCGTCCACCGCCCTGGTGCACTCGGCGCGGCATGGGCAACATGGTCAAGGAACGACTTCCATCGGACGTGGACAATACGTGGAGAGGCTGACAACTGGGTCCACGGCAGCCACAAGGAAGTGGCTCCTTATTAGGCGCAAAATAATTATTTCTCCACCTGACAGCGGGGACCCACCGGACGGGCCACCAGATTTCGCAAAAAAATGATTTGCCCCCTGACTGCTGGGACCCACGGGCTACATCTTCACACGCAAGAAAGTGCGTCCGAGAAAAAAACAATTCGCCCCCTGATTGCTGGGACCCACTAGCTACATCTTCGCACGCAAGGAAGTGCGTCCGAAAAAATGATTCGCCCCTCGACTGCTGGGACCCACCAGCCACACATTCGCACGCAAGGAAGTGCGTCTGAGCAAAAAAACGATTCGCCCCCTGACTGTTGGGACCCAGCAGCTACACCTTCGCACGCAAGGAAGTGCGTCCGGGCAAAAAAACAAAACGATTCGCCCACCCTGACTGCTGGGACCCACCAGCTACATCTTCACAGGCAAGGAAGTGCCTGACAGTCGGGACCCACCTGGTCGAAGCGTACGTAGCGTTGTCATTCTGGTCGCGAACGTGTATGTACATACTGGTCGATGTAGAGGCGTGCATGTGTAGTAGTAGAGGTGCGCACGTGTCGTAGTAGAGGCGCGCACGTAGCATGTACACGTACATATAGCGGCCAGGGTGCAAGAAAGAAAATACGGCCACGTATGTGTACATAGGGCGGGGTCTCGAACGCCTACTCGCGTATACGTACGGCCAGGGCTCGTGTACATGGCTGGGTCGGAACGGATAAACAGCGTCGTTGTCGTGTTCATGGGGAGGCAATGGAATGCGTCGTGTTCATGGGGAGGCAACAGAATGCATCGTGTTCATCGGGAGGCAACGGAATGCATGGGAGCCAACCAACTGGGTCGGAACGGAATGCGTGGTCGTGTTCATCGGGAGGGCTTGGATGGAACAGGCGATGGAAATGAGGCCTGGCATACCGCAGAATGGAGGAAATGGACCTCCTACGGTCGAAACGGGGGTCCTGTTGATTGGGAGGGGTGTGGCGTACCGCAAAACGAAGGAAACAGACCTCCTACGGTCGAAACGGTGGTCCTGTTGATCGGGAGGGGTGTGGCGTACCGCAAAATGGACGAAATGGACCTCCTACGGTCGAAACAGGGGTCCTGTTTATCAGGAGGGGTGTGGCGTACCGCAAAACAGGACTCCACGGGATACTGTTCATCTCCATCATCGACCTCCTCCAACCTCCACGGGCTACCGTGGACCTCCTCCAGCCTCCACGGGCTCCTGTTCATCCAGCCTCCACCGCGCGCTACTCCACCGGCTACTGTTCAACCACCCCTCCACCGTCTATTGTTCATCCAGCCCTCCACACCACGGGATCCTGTTCAACCACCCCTCCATGGGCACCCCTCCACCGTCTACTGTTCATCCAGCCCTCCACCACACCACAGGGTCCTGTTCATCCAGAGGCAACGCCACCACTCACTGTTCATCCAACCCCCCTGTAACGCCTCGGACACACCCGCCGGTGGTCGTTAATCCTGGCGGGATCTAGACTGGCCCCACAGATCAATACTAGTCTTTTCTGCGCACTTTGTCCTCACTCGTGCGCACCCGGGAGCAACTTCCCAGTCGGTCACCCATCCTGACACTACTCCAAGCTGAGCATGCTTAACTTTGGAGTTCTGTCTGAATGGGCTCCCGGAAAATAAGGAATTCCTTATTGATATGAGTAGTCTATCATCCCTAATAAGTCAGGCTATCACATACACCCCCACTCAGAGGAACCGACGTCCTCGTCGGGCCACAGGAACATTCCCTCTTGGCACAAACGTCTGTGCTTCCAGTCCGGTACATGTGCCATGCCAGGTGCCACGACAGGTCACAAACGTCATGAACAACATGACCATGCACCTGTCTGCAACTATCCGTGTAACCGCGAGGGTCGGCTCTGATACCAACTTGTAACGCCCCGGACACACCCGCCGGTGGTCGTTACTCCTGGCGGGATCTAGACTGGCCCCACAGATCAATACTAGTCTTTTCTGCGCACTTTGTCCTCACTCATGCGCACCCGGGAGCAACTTCCCAGTCGGTCACCTATCCTGACACTACTCCAAGCTGAGCACGCTTAACTTTGGAGTTCTGTCCGAATGGGCTCCCGGAAAAGAAGGAATTCCTTATTGATATGAGTAGTCTATCATCCCTAATAAGCCAGGCTATCACCCCCCCTGCAACGCTCACTGTTCATCCAATCGATCGGCTTCAGTTAGCAGCAGTAGCGAAGGAATCGCTCGATCGGGTTCAGTTAACAGCCATCGATCGATTGCTCGGGTTCAGTAACGCGTAGCCTGCAGTGCAATCGCTGGGGTTCAGTTAGAGCCCAACGCCTTGGTCGGGTTCAGTTAGAGCCAATGCCTCGCACACACGCGCGTACGTGTACGAGAGAAACACGCATCGCTCGGCCCCCGACCTCCCACCGTAACCGGGAACTCCTCGAAATTTTCCTCGCCCTCGCTTCTACCACAGTTTTTTCCGTCATGGACGGCCCAAAGAATGTCATGAAGTTGCTTCTCCGGCCCGCCCAGGATGAAAAGCCCATTTTCTGTCATGATTTTTTGTCATAGAAGTAGGAGCCCACCACATCTACAATGATGCTGCGTTTTGTAACAATTATCGTCATAGAAGTGTCATATGTATGACAGAAAAAAAAATTCGTTCGGCCCAAAATGTCACGGATGTGTCTTTTTTTTGTAGTGACCTCTCCTCGCGAGGTTTTTCTTCCCTTCTCCTGTTCATCCTCAGCCCAAGAGGAAATCCACCACACCACACTAGAGTAGGATATTACACCACAACGGTGGCCCGAACCAGTATAAATCTTGTGTCTCATGTTCTTTGGGTTCGTCGAGCTAGGTCGTGAGATCATAGAGCGTGCGAGCTAGGGAGGGGGAGAGATCTTCGTGCGCACCCGAGTGTTCGAACCTCAAGGGTTTTATCGGAACCCAAAATCTGAGATTTGGCGCGCCAGGTAGGGGTGCGCCGAAGCTTTCTCCTTCGTCGATCCGCGCTTCACCGCTTCACCAAGTTCATGGCTGACGCTCGTCAGGCGCGCGCTGAGCGCCGGGCCGCTCTCGCCACCCGTGTCGCTCAGACCGCCCCTATCGGCGGACCTCCCCATCGTACTCCGTCACCCTCCACCAACACCGCCACCGGCCCGGAGGCAAACAAGCAGCAAGCCTCTTCACTGCTCCCCTCTATGCGGCGAGATGGTCGCACCGCCACCCCGTCGCTGACTCCGGCCGTCTCATCGTCTCACGCTCGTCGCGCCCCCACGGACGCGTAGGTCGCACTTCTCATAGCACGCGAGCTCCTGCGCTACCGCCCGGTCGACGGCCTCTACGAGGACTGGTTGGATCGCATCGTCGAGCTCGTCAGTGCTGTGGGGGGCTCTCCAGGACCATCCCTCTCGCTGCCTCGCCCGCCCCCGGTTGTGGGCGATGTGGCTCACGGAGCGCCTCCACCCCCTCAGCACTAAGATGGCGCCCTCCCGCCGAGGCGCGCGCCTCAGGGAGCGCCTCACCCTCCCCCGCGTCAAGACGGCGTCCTCGCTCCAAGATGCGCGGCCTAGCGGCGTGATCCTCCACGCCGTGTCCCCGTGCACGAAGAAAGAAGTTGCCAGGAGTTCCCTCGTCCGCAAGAAGATGCTCCACCGCTTCCAGCACCACCACGTCAGGATCGCTTGCTGTGGCAGGGCCATGTGCCACTTGTCATGGCAGCACATGGACGCCAAGGTCAAGCTCCGCCTCCGCGACGGGCCCCGGTGGCCACGGCGGGCTGCCGTGCCTTCACTCCTGAGCTGCGTAGCGTCATCTGGCCGGGCAAGTTCAAGCCGGATTTGCCTCCTCGCTACGACGGCACCCCTGACCCTGCGGAATTTTTGCAGCTCTACGAGCTGAGCATCGAAGCGGCCAACGGTGACCAAAATGTCATGGCGAACTGGTTTCCCATGGCTCTCAAGGACGGCGTTCACTCATGGCTCCTGAACCTGCACCCAGGCTCGATTTCCTCCTGGGATGAGATGCGCAGCCACTTCATCACCAACTTCCAGGGCACTCGCGACCGCCTCCCAGTCGCGGGTGACCTGTGCCGCATGAAGCAACAACCAGGAGAAACCCTATAGAAGTACATCCAACGCTTCAACAGTGCACGTATCAAGATCCCCAAGGTGACGGACAAGGCCATCATCTCGGCATTTTCTGATGGCGTCCGCGACGTCAAGATGAAGGAGGAGCTCACCATCCATGAGGAGTTGTGCATGACCTTGGAACTGTTCAACATAGCAACCAAGTGTGCGAGTGCTGAGGAGGGGCGTCTCTGCCTGCTCGAGCTCCCAGCCGCGGATCCAGAGGAGAAGAAGGCCAAGGTCAAGGACGTGAAGTGCAAGGGAGTGGCCGTGCTCGCAGCAGAACCGGACACCAAGCGCGGCCGAGATCTTCCCGATCCGTCCAAGGGAAGCCCTATGTTCTGCGCCTTCCACAACTTGCGCACGCACAACACCAACGATTGTGAAGAGCTCAGGGCCATTCAAGATGGATGCTTCAGTCGATGCCCCGAGTGCAACGACCGGGGTTACGGCCAAGGAGGTGGACGAGGTGGAGGACGTTGGGATGACCATGGGCCCCGCCAAGAGTGGCGCAACCAGCCTCGCGAGGATCGTTGGCAAGACCAGCCTCGTAAGGGTGCCTGGAGGGACCAGCCTCGCGAAGATCGTCCTCAGGGCAACCCTGGTCTCCCTCTGCTGCCGACGCCAAGAAGGAACGATGACCATCAACATGACAAAGGGTCTGGGGGCTTCCAGGAGCCGCGCGCCATCGCCTGCATCTTGGGTGGCGCTCAGGCCCCAGCCTCCCAGCACATCTTCAAGAAGTTCTCCCGTGAAGTGAATGCAGCCCTCCCCAAGCTCGAGGCTACGCGCCTTCTCAGGTGGTTCAAGTACGCCATCACCTTTAGCTCAGCGGACCAGCTCAAATGCGTGGCAACCGCTGGCGTCCTCCCGATGCTCTGTTCACCCGTCATCAACAATGTCCGAGTCACCAAGACCCTCATCGACGGCGGCACGGGACTCGGTGTCCTGTCCGTCGAAATGTTCGACAGCCTTCAAGTGCCATACGATCAGCTTCAGCCCACCAAGCCTTTCTTATGAGTGACAGACGGCTCCACCACCCCGATAGGGAAAGTTCGCCTCCCTATCACCTTCGGTCAGCACGACAACTTCCACACCGAGCTCGTCGACTTTGATGTCGCCCACATCCTCTTGCCATACAACGCCATCCTCGGGTACCCAGCACTGGCCAAATTCATGGCAGTCACCCACCATGGCTACAACGTCCTCAAGATGCCAGGAAATGGTGGAATCATCACGATCCCCTGTGAGGCAAGAGACGCGGTGTGCTCCCTCGAGCGCGCCTTCCAAGCTGCATGAATCGAAGACCCTGACAACGCGGGTGCGCAGTACCGTCCTGAGGCCAACCCCAAGAAGAAGAAGCAGCTACTACGCACTGGGCCTCAGGGGAGCGGCACCTCCAGCGGTGCCACTTCAGGATCTGCGCCAGCGCCTGGGGCGCCTCCTTCCCTCGCATAGGAAGGTGCGCTTGGTTCCCTCCTCAGGCAGGGCTTGGGGGCTCTCTTCTAGAGGGCCTCGGACCTGGCCAACGTCACGAGGGAGGCGCTCGGGCACCGCGTGGAGGTGTGCTTCATGGCACATTTCCCTCAGGAGGACACCGGGCGAGGAGCGCCCGGCGCTTAGGAGTTCATCACCAAGGCATCTCAGGAGCTTAAGTAAGCAAGAGCAATACGCGGCGACTACCGCCCACCTAGCGTTGCTCCCCACCCAGGCGAGGGTGGTGAGTTGCGCGTCTGCATCGACATCCCAGGGCTCAATAGGGCCGCATCTCAGGAGCGCTTCTGGCTTCACGCACTGGCCGGTGTGAGGGTCCGCCCCACAGCTACGTTCACATGCCATTCGGCCTGCCGAGCGTGGCCGCTACCTTCCAGCGCAATTTGTGGAGCGTCCTGGCAGGTCAGGAGGCCAGGCACCACGCGGTCCTGGCGGAGATGGAGACGGTCCTCCGGAGGCCACCTGAGCCTCCAGAGCCTCCCGAGGCTCAGGGTCTCGGGGGCTCGTGAGGAGCAACTTCTTCGCTACGTGTCTTCAACTGCCCCAGCACTCCTTTGGCACACAAACTAGGTGATATCTTTCCAAGTTCATTTAGCTGGGAACGCCCCCTGGGTTGCATCATCCCCAGGCCATGTGGGTCCGTCCCTGCGGCATGTATCTGCTTGCATCTTTAGTTTACTCTACTGGGAGCGCCCCTCGGGCTGCATCGACCCCAGGCCGCTCGGGTCCAACCCGGTGGCACGTATCATCCTCGCATTTACTTGAGCTAGTTGCTTTTCATGCATAATCTATCTATGGTTATCACCTGCTTGATTGTCACCCACCAAGGGAGCCGCGCGCCGATGGTCTTTCTTCAGGATCCTTCGCATAAGAAGGCTAGGCACGGCGTCTATGCTCGGGCCTGTCCCTGCAGCGTTGATAAATCCAATAGCTGAGCTCTGTCTGGCGGGCCGGCCCCATTCATGTCACCTCCTAGGGTCGTTGGTGCTTGGCCTTCTCGTGCGATAGCCTCAGGAAATCCACTCGACGTGGGTTGTCTAACCATCTCGCAGGAGCGCTGCAGCCATAAAGAACCAAGACCAGGCGCAACCCGCCTTGAGGTAGGGCCTCGTGAGTCCCGCGCTGGCTCACGGGTGCCCAGATACACCTTGTCTAGCCCTGTCATGCAAGCCACGTGTCAGGGCAGGGTTGTACACGCCCCGGGGGCTCTCCGCAGTAGGGAGTCCCCTCCCACATACCAGTGGAAGCACCATGCTCCGTGCTGGTAGTCGACACTACCGAGGAGCGGCTATGCCCGTGCAAGTGCGGAAGCCCCATGGTCCGTGCTGGTGATAAAAAACTGAGTGCGGCCTCAAGGCCGTATCAACCTCAGGGAGCCTCCGAGATCGATATCCGGCCTCATCGCAACACCTCCCCTTGGGAGAGTCGCGCGAGGGGGCTAGGAAGGGGGGCTGCACTTGGGTCAGGCCCAAGCGTACATCACCCTGCCAGGTCCCTCGGACCTGGTCGTCGCGCGCCCTCCCAAGTGGAGCCAAGGTACAAAGGTCGTTTGAACATCAAGGGGGACTCCTGAGCATCGCGACTCAGGAGCCTAACTGACCGCGTAGCCCCTCACTCCTTGGTCCGTCCTAGTGATCCGGTTGGCCCAATGGCGGATGAAGTATGCGCGGGGTCAGGCCCTACCGACGTAGAACACTAGACCTACTCCCAGATCTCCTTTTTATAAGTTGTTTGCACGTCAAGGGGGACTCCTGAGCATCGCGACTCAGGAGCCTAACTGATCACGTAGCCCCTCACTCCTTGGTCCATCCTGGTGATCCGGTCGGCCCAATGGCGGCTGAGGTATGCGCGGGGTCGGGCCCTGCCGATGTAGAACATAAAGCAAATAGAAAGGAAATCACATAATTTCAAAGCAAATATTACAGGACATATTGTTCCCCTGAAATCAAACGAGAGTTTAACGCCTCTACGAGGCATGGTGCATATTGTAGAAGTTAAAATAGGAAAGGAGCCGCCAGCAGGTTGCCTCGTCATCCCTGGACGCTGCCGTCGCCTGCAAAGGATGCTTCTTCTCCAACGGCATCACCTTCACCTACACCACTAGCCGGAGTTGCGGGATCGGTATCACTGCCGGTCGGCGGCTCAGGAGCGAAGGCGTGGAACCTCTTCAGCAGGGCCTCCACCTAACCCTTCACAGCTGCAGCAGCGGTGTAACGCCCTCGATGTGGCTATATCTCCCACGTGTCGAAGAACGACATAGAGGCATAACCGCATTGAAAGCAATGTCGCAAGTGAGGTAATCTTCACACAACCCATGTAATACATAAGGGAAAAGATACATAGTTGGCTTACAATCGCCACTTCACACAAATATATGAATAAAGCATTACAACATCCAAATACAATCAAGGTCCGACTATGGAACCAAAATAAAAGAAGAACCCCAAATGCGACAAGGTCCCTGATCGACCCCAACTGGGCTCCACTACTGATCAACTAGAACGAAACAACACAAAGGACAAGATCTTCATCGAGCTCCTCCTGATCTTGGTTGCGTCACCTGCTCGGCAACATCGGCACCTACAAACTGGTTTTGGAAGTATCCGTGAGTCACCGGGACTCAGCAATCTCGCACCCTCGCGATCAAGACTATTTAAGCTTATAGGTAGGATAAAAGGTGTGAGGTGGAGCTGCAGCAAGCGACTAGCATATATGGTGGCTAACATATTCGCAAAAGAGAGCGAGAAGAGAAGGAAAAAGCACGGTCGAACAACTATGATCAAGAAGTGATCCTAAAACAACCTACGTCAAGCATAACTCCAACACTGTGTTCACTTCCCGGACTCCGCCGGAAAGAGACCATCACGGTTACACATGCGGTTGATGTATTTTAATTAAGGTCAACTTCAGGTTTTCTACAACTGGGTGTTAACAAATTCCCATCTGCCCATAACCGCGGGCACGGCTTTCGAAAGTTCAAATCCCTGCAGGGGTGTCCCAACTTAGCCCATGACAAGCTCTCACGGTCAACGAAGGAATAGACCTTCTCCCGAGACATTCCGATCAGACTCGGTATCCCGGTTCTTCAAGACACTTCGACAAGTTAAAACAAATCCAGCAACACTGCCCGAATGTGCCGAAAAATCCCGATAGGAGCTGCACATATCTCGTTCTCAGGGCACACTCAGATGAGACATCCTACGAGTAAAACCAAACCTCAAGTTGCCCCGAGGTGGCCCCGCAGTCTGCTCGGTCGGACCAACACTTAGAGGAGCACTGGCCCGGG
>NC_057797.1:227965863-227994280 GCF_018294505.1 Triticum aestivum
ATGGTAAAACCAAGGTTGGGCATTGCTGGAGGAGTTTTATTCAAGGCGAACTACCAAGGGGTTCCCATTATAGCCCAAACGTGTAAGGAACGCAAGATCTAGGAACATAACACCGATATGACGGAAACTAGGCCGGCAAGAGTGGAACAGAACACCAGGCATAAGGCCGAGCCTTCCACCCTTTCCCAAGTATATAGATGCATTAATTAATTAAGAGATAGTGTGATATCCCAACAATAACATCCATGTCCCAAACATGGAACAAGCTCCAATCTTCACCTGCAACTAACAAAGCTATAAGAGGGGCTGAGCAAAGCGGTAACATAGCCAAACAACGGTTTGCTAGGACAAGGTGGGTTAGAGGCTTGGCTTAACAATATGGGAGGCATGATAAGAAAGTGGTAGGTATCGTAGCATAGGCATAGCAAAAGAGCGAGCAACTAGCAAGCAAATATAGAAGTGATTTCGAGGGTATGATCATCTTGCCTGAAATCCCGCAAGGAAGAAGAACGAGTCCATGAAGAAGACAAACGGACGAAGTCGAACGAATCCTCACAACACGACGTTATCGGAACCAACCCGAAGAAGCAAGACCGGAAAGAAGCAAACAATCATGGTAAACAACCATCACATAATCATGGCATGATGCACAATCAAGTATGATGCATGTCCGGTTTAAGTATGCATGGCATGGCAAAGTGCACAAACAATCCTACAAATTAAGTGGAGCTCAATATGCAACTCCGTTGCATATTGATGAAACACCACATTCAAGTTATTTAGTTCGATCCCGTTTATGTACCCAACAATATTAAATGTTGTTAAAACATATCAAGAGGTGAAGCATAATGAAAACTACCTATCTAGTCAAGGTTAAATGAGGCCGGAAACAACAACAACAATTCCGGTAAAACCCCATATGCATATTTTAAGGTTTGGTACTGTTCTGCCCTAAACACAATTTTAGCGTTGTTAAACATGCAAAGTGATGCCACCATGTTAAACTAGACATTTTCCTACCCCATTTACATATAAAGATTATTAAAAACCGAGTTACAGTTATTTAGTTATGAAATAAAGCATTTTAGCATGACATAGGAGCAAATTTAATCAAACATCATTTTAAGCATTTTAAACATAGATGGAAATGGCATATAATGAAACTAGATGAAAAACTAAGCATTTTACATATATAATGTTTTTACAAAAGATGCACGGTTGGTGAGCTATGATATGCATGGAGCTTA
Organism: Triticum aestivum; assembly: GCF_018294505.1. NCBI lineage: Eukaryota > Viridiplantae > Streptophyta > Magnoliopsida > Poales > Poaceae > Triticum > Triticum aestivum. The sequence goes on from NC_057797.1 coordinate 227,967,111, forward strand.
GGGGTTTTTTCTGCAAATTTGTAATTCACTGGAAAATAGACAAATTCACAGATCTGAAAAAAAAGCTACACCGGGCCGAAACTGGCTGGGCCAACAGGAGCAGGGCGCTGGAGGCTCACCATGGGCCTTGGCCCGGTTCGGTGCTGGACTGGATGCGGTAGGCGGCTGGGCCGGTCGCTGCACGCTGAGGAGGCTCGTTGGCCTTGTGCAAGGAGGCCCATGCGCGGGCGAGGTGGAGACCCAGCGGGAGCCGATGCAGGCCGAGGCAAGGCCGTCCCAAGCGAAGTCAACGCGGCCGAGATGTTCGCTCTCTCAAAGGAAGCAGAGGATGCAGCGCCAGGGGCTCAGACACGGGCGACGCGATGCAGATGCAGAGAAGGCTGGCTGCGTGCGTCTTCGATTCAGAGGAAGCAGGGCGCGGCGCTGGACTTGGCGAAGGAGAAACCTCTCCGGCGAGGCGAGGACGGGGCAGAGGCACTTGGCATTCGAATCCCCTAGAGCGAGACGAGGCAAGGGCGGCGCCATGGACTCCTGGAGCTCCTGTTCGTCTGAAGAAACAGAGAGGCCGCGAGGATCTGGTTCGGCGGCAATCTGCAGGAGCGGGCGCAAGAGGAGCGGGAAACGGCGAAGAGCAGGCCGACCGGACTTGGCGGCGCAGCAGGCGAGCTGGGGACACCGGGATCCGATGCAGGCCGAAGCAGAAGCGGATCAGCGAGGGTTGGTCGACATGGGCGCCTGACTTGGGTTCGATGAAGAGGAGGTCCTGCAGTGTAGCTCCATGGGGCAGGAGGAACTTGCTCTCGGTGACGACGGAGCTTGATGGCTTGGCGTCCCTGGGCGGCGACGTGGTCTCCTGTTCGAGCAAACGAAGAGGGAGAGATGTGAGGTGAGGGAGAAAGACAGGGAAGGGAGAGGAAGGAGGTGGGGGCGATGAGGGCTTGAGCACCGGCTGAAGTGGAGATCGAGCAAGACTGGCTGGCGGTGGCATGTTCAAGCGAGGGAGGAGCTCGGGTTGGTCTGGTGTTGAAAATGAGAGGGATTTGGGAGGGGATGGATTTGGATCGGGAGGAGATCCCGATGTGGGAGAGGAGTGGCGGCGGAGAGGGACAAGCCTCCTAGGTTTTAGGGTTAGGCTAGATATATATAGCAAAAGTATTAAAGGAGAGGGATTTGGATCATCGGATCAAAATCCGACGGACGAGAATAAAATAGGTAGGGAGTTCAAATAAGAAAACGGTGATGTTTTGTAGACGTTCGGGGATGATCCGGACACAACGGTGACGACTGCCCGGGTCGGGTCCGGGACAGCTTTCGGACGCGCGCGAGGAGGGCTGCGGGCTGACGAGAGAGGTTAGGTAGGGCCTGGCGGTAGGTAGTGAGCTGTGTAGACGGTCTCGAGCTGAGAGAAGAGAAGAGAGGGAGGCCCGGCGACTGTTTTCGGAGACCAAAAACGTCCGACATGTGCCCGGCTACTATTGCCGCTATATTTAAATGTTGGGGCATCAAACGATCTCCGAATGCAATGAAACTTGACAGGCGGTCTATCTACACTATAATAAGACCACACGCCAACTTCCAACCCAATCCGAAAGCATTTCCGGCCACTTATAAAATAATATTTCGGACATGTCATCGGCGTGTGCAAGTGTGTCTGGGCTCAGAACGGACAACAAACGGAACTGGGAGACCCGGACTAATGCAAGTTTTGAAAACATGATGATGCAATGCGGATGATGACATGATAAGATGCAACACGCAAGCAAATGACATGGCAACAACAGCGAATAACAGGAAGACACCTGGCACATCGGTCTCGGGGCGTTACAACGCTCCACCACTATGAGAGGATCTCGTCCCGAGATCTAGAATGGCACCGGAGGGAAAACGGAAGAGGAAGAGCAGAGGTAAAACTAAGTTGCTCCTTTGACAAATGAGTGAAACCAATGAACCTTGAAAAGGTTAAGCCATTTCGAGAAAAGAATACAATGGAGAAGAACGAAACTGAAAAACACTCCGTTAAAAAAACAAGGAAGACCAAATTCGAACAGCTCTCCGGTTGGAAAGATATGCAAGGCTTGATAAAATGAAGAACTTGAGCAGCGGGCACACAATCCGGTTAAAAGGATAAGCACGAAAAGAACATGATATTTGAGCAAACGAGATGATGGGTGAATATAGCAGCAATACAAAGCGTCTGGAAGAAATGAAAGAATAGAAGTTGGATAATTGAAGTAGGAGATTGGAGAAGAAAATGCCAACTTCTGCCACAAAAGAAGTTGAGAAGGCATCCTTAGGAGAAAGGTCGAACGGAGTTGTTGGAAAACCAACAACGAAAAGAACAAGGTTGTAGTGGGCTTATGGAGAACATCTCAAAACTATGAGGTGAAATTCTGCCACTAACGGAAACCAAGATTGGATTGATATCAACAAGGAGACGAGAAACTTATTTCGCCGGGAGGATAAAGAACTTGGGTCCTTTATAAGCACCATAAATAGCAACAATCCTTAGGGAAGGCTTTAGGTGAAAATTAACCCAAGATAACTCCAACGAAGAGGTTGATGGATTTAAAATATCTCATTCTTAACAACATGTGAATCATGAAACATGAACTCAAATTATAAAGAATGACATAATACCACCTCCAATGATATGGTAGAAGGAACTGCACTCCGGATAGCAAGATGAAGAGAACTTGAGCTCCTCTGAAAAGAATCTCGATGAACACTTCGAAAAGGAAATAAATCCTTGATGAACCATCATGTAGAGTCTCCATGAAGAACTCCGGTAAACAAAAGAATGATCAAACAAAAAGAGAGAGAAGTTGGAAACACAAGGTGAATCCTTGCAATGATTTAGATGGATCTCCGTGATAATTAGAGCTTGGAACTCCGGGAAAGAAAGATGAGCACTTGAACCCAAGAATTTAATCATCGTGAACAAACTCCGGAAGAAAAGATTAACATAAGGATGAAACAAGAATAAGAATTACATTATGCTTATCCTTCATCAATTAAATTGATGACAATCAACGGATTTGACATATTACTTATACTCGTAGCAAGGATTAAGAGAGATATAGCGCCAACTTGGGAAGGTCTTCTATGAACCACCGATAGGATTGACAACGAATAAATTGATAAGGAAGAGAAATCTGGAAGAACCACCGTAAGGAATGTAAATGAATGAAGAAAAGATAAAGGAACACCGGGAAGAATTATGAAATGAATGAAGATACTTGAGAGAATTTAGATACAACTGAAATGAAGAGATCACGTGCTGATTAAAGAATATTTAATGCTGCACCGGTAAGATTTGGAGAATGAGAGCTGAAAGCTGGAATGAATAATCCTGAATTGATGGCCTTCAGATAAACAAACTGAAAAGACTCCAGAATTACTCCAGATGGGTGAAAAGAATTCTCATAATCAAGACAATTATGAGGGGATGGAAACAAGCTAGAATCACGAATCTTGAAGAGAATGGAGCAGGATTGAGAGAAGAATCTTCTTCGGTCCTCCAAATTGAGAATGACGACGAGAAATACCATCATGACTTATTTAGGCACTCCGGAAGAATCAAAACGAATAGGTTGAGCCAACGATGAAAATAATTTAACCGATCTTGGAGAAAGGCATTTAACTGGTGATAACCTACTCTTATGTCAAACTTGGAAAAGAATTTGAGAGTAACGCCGGGAAAATAAGAAGAGTCAGGTAAGATCCTGGGAAAAGACCTGTGGGTTAGGGCCCACTCAAAGGAAACACCGTAGAACGATTTAAAAGAGAGAATGCACCGGTATGATTAAATGGCTAGAATGAGGTAACATCCTCGAAAGATCTTGAATGAATGTAGAGTGGAAACACGAATCTTTGAGATATCTTGAGCACTCCGGAACAATTGAATAGCGAGAAATGAGTGAATATGAGGTGTACCGGCAAGAGAAGGTATTAGAAACGAGGGAAAAGGGATATGATCAACACCAAAAGCTTGAATTGGTTCCACCGGAGAAGAAAAAATAATGAATAATGATGAACTTGAGGCTCCGTTAATATCTTCATGAGCATCACCGGATAAGAACATTGATGGAAAAGAATGGAGAGGCTTCTCATCAATAACAAGATAGTTGATTAAGAAATCTGAGTCCTTGAAGAAAAAGGGGTGGGTGGGCGGGAAAAACAAAGGCAGCTTGGGACGAATGAAACAAACAACGTCGAGAAGAAATGATAATTGATCTTGCTGATGGGGAGAAAGATGGGATCATCTCGAAGAGAAGTGCATCGGTTGGAATAAAGGATTGACATGACAATCTCGATTATCAAGAAGTATTAGTATTCACATAGGAGTATGAGAACACCGCTTAGGAAAGGTATGGAATCAACATTTGACTTCGAAGCAACTCGAATACCACAACTCAAAAACAAAACAAAGGATTGGCTTATAGAATAAGCCAGAGCAAACATATGATAGAGATTTCGTCCGAAGTTTTCGTGGTGGGGCCTACACGGGCTCGATCGTACAGCACCATCATGTACAAGGCAGTGCACATGACATACGAAGCGTCCCTGAGTCGGCATAGCCAAGGACTCTTTAAGACACAACGAGACCATTGTAAAATCGACCGTGAATAGGCGGACCACTAGACGTCGAACCCCAATTTCATATCATACATCCGTCGGAAAGAAATCCTGAGAGCTACTTGAATTCTCACTTATAAACTCCCGAAATTTTCCTGTTATGCAATCAGGTGTTGGGGATATAGGGGAAGCATAATATCTCACCCAAACTAACAAATCCTACATCCAGCTGTATCCATCCTTCAACACATAACCAAGAAACCTTCGGAAATCGTCTACCTCAACCTTCGAAAAGCATCCGTTATACGAGTTATGGCAATACTCCCGAACTCCCGCCTCAGTACTGGGTGGCGTCGAGGTTATCTCACCAACAACTGCATAAAAGAGATTTTCGATGTCGGCGTACTAAACTCAGGTATTCCAGAACTGCAATGATAAAATTGTGACGACAACACCTCGGAGCTCAACTCCCTGGGACACTGCCATAACCCCTAAATGACAGGAGGCACCAAGAACAATGTTCTCATCACAAATCCATCGGAACGATTCCAAGATACCCGCGTGATCCTAAAATATTTTTTAGTGAAATTTGAGAAGAGAAGAGTCAAAACTCTACGTCAGGATGCCTTACCAGAGCGATGAAGGGACTGAGGAGTAAAAAGAGTTCCTAAACTCTCCGATATATAATTCCTAAATGACTCAAAACATTTTTCTAGACTCAACAACGGCAGCTAATAACGATCAAGCAATGGGGCTCCTAAGGTCGGGGAAGGCTCTGATACTAACTTGTAACGCCCTCGATGCGGCTATATCTCCCACGTGTCGAAGCATGACTTAGAGGCATAACCGCATTGAAAGCAATGTCGCAAGTGAGGTAATCTTCACACAACCCATGTAATACATAAGGGAAAAGATACATAGTTGTCTTACAATCGCCACTTCACACAAATACATGAATAAAGCATTACAACATCCAAATACAATCAAGGTCCGACTATGGAACCAAAATAAAAGAAGAACCCCAAATGCGACAAGGTCCCCGATCGACCCCAACTGGGCTCCACTACTGATCAACTAGAACGAAACAACACAAAGGACAAGATCTTCATCGAGCTCCTCCTGAGCTTGGTTGTGTCACCTGCTCGGCAACATCAGCACCTACAAACTGGTTTTGGAAGTATCTGTGAGTCACGGGGACTCAGCAATCTCGCACCCTCGCGATCAAGACAATTTAAGCTTATAGGTAGGATAAAAGGTGTGAGGTGGAGCTGCAGCAAGCGACTAGCATATATGGTGGCTAACATATTCGCAAAAGAGAGCGAGAAGAGAAGGCAAAAGCACGGTCGAACAACTATGATCAAGAAGTGATCCTAAAACAACCTACGTCAAGCATAACTCCAACACCGTGTTCACTTCCCGGACTCCGCCGGAAAGAGACCATCACGGTTACACACGCGGTTGATGTATTTTAATTAAGGTCAACTTCAGGTTTTCTACAACCGGGCGTTAACAAATTCCCATCTGCCCATAACCGCGGGCACGGCTTTCGAAAGTTCAAATCCCTGCAGGGGTGTCCCAACTTAGCCCATGACAAGCTCTCACGGTCAACAAAGGAATAGACCTTCTCCCGAGACGTTCCGATCAAACTCGGTATCCCGATTCTTCAAGACACTTCGACAAGTTAAAACAAATCCAGCAACACTGCCCGAATGTGCCGAAAAATCCCGATAGGAGCTGCACATATCTCGTTCTCAGGGCACACTCAGATGAGACATCCTACGAGTAAAACCAAACCTCAAGTTGCCCCGAGGTGGCCCCGCAGTCTACTCGGTCAGACCAACACTTAGAGGAGCACTGGCCCGAGGGGGGGGGTTAGAATAAAGATGACCCTTGAGTCTGCAGAACCCAAGGGAAGGTGGTAGGTTGTTAGTGCAAATGGTAAAACCAAGGTTGGGCATTGCTGGAGGAGTTTTATTCAAGGCGAACTGTCAATGGGTTCCCATTATAGCCCAACCACGTAAGGAACGCAAAATCCGGGAACATAACACCGATATGACGGAAACTAGGGCGGCAAGAGTGGAACAAAACACCAGGCATAAGGCCGAGCCTTCCACCCTTTCCCAAGTATATAGATGCATTAATTAATTAAGAGATATTGTGATATCCCAACAATAACATCCATGTCCCAAACATGGAACAAGCTCCAATCTTCACCAGCAATTAACAACGCTATAAGAGGGGCTCAGCAAAGCGGTAACATAGCCAAACAATGGTTTGCTAGGACAAGGTGGGTTAGAGGCTTGGCTTAACAATATGGGAGGCATGATAAGCAAGTGGTAGGTATCGTAGCATAGGCATAGCAAAAGAGCGAGCAACTAGCAAGCAAAGATAGAAGTGATCTCGAGGGTATGATCATCTTGCCTGAAATCCCGCAAGGAAGAAGAACGAGTCCATGAAGAAGACAAACGGACGAACTCGAACGAATCCTCACAACACGACGTTATCGGAACCAACCTAAAGAAGCAACACCGGAAAGAAGCAAACAATCATGCTAAACAACCATCACATAATCATGGCATGATGCACAATCAAGTATGATGCATGTCCGGTTTAAGTATGCATGGCATGGCAAAGTGCACAAACAATCCTACAAATTAAGTGGAGCTCAATATGCAACTCCGTTGCATATTGACGAAACACCACATTCAAGTTATTTAGTTTGATCCCGTTTATGTACCCAACAATATTAAATGTTGTTAAAACATATCAAGAGGTGAAGCATAATGAAAACTACCTATCTAGTCAAGGTTAAATGAGGTCGGAAACAACAACAACAATTCCGGTAAAACCCCATATGCATATTTTAAGGTTTGGTACTGTTCTGCCCTAAACACAATTTTAGCGTTGTTAAACATGCAAAGTGATGCCACCATGTTAAACTAGACATTTTTCTACCCCATTTACATATAAAGATTATTAAAAACCGAGTTACGGTTATTTAGTTATGAAATAAAGTAGTTTAGCATGACATAGGAGCAAATTTAATCAAACATCATTTTAAGCATTTTAAACATAGATGGAAATGGCATATAATGAAACTAGATGAAAAACTAGGCATTTTACATATATAATGTTTTTACAAAAGATGCACGGTTGGTGTGCTATGATATGCATGGAGCTTAGGGGTTTTTCTGCAAATCTGTAATTCGCTGGAAAATAGACAAATTCATATATCTGAAAAAAAGCTACACCGGGCCGAAACTGGCTGGGCCAACAGGAGAAGGGCGCTGGAGGCTCACCATGGGCCTTGGCCCGGTTCGGTGCTGGACTGGATGCGGTAGTCGGCTGGGCCGGTCGCTGCAGGCTGAGGAGGCTCGCTGGCCTTGTGCAAGGAGGCCCAGGCGCGAGCGAGGTGGAGACCCAGCGGGAGCCGATGCAGGCCGAGGCGAGGCCGGCCCAAGCGAAGTCAATACAGCCGAGATGTTCGCTCTCTCGAAGGAAGCAGAGGATGCAGCGCCAGGGGCTCGGACACGGGCGACGCGATGCAGATGCATAGAAGGCTGGCTGCGTGTGTCTTCGATTCAGAGGAAGCAGGGCGCGGCGCTGGACTTGGTGAAGGAGAAACATCTCCGGCGAGGCGAGGACGGGGCAGAGGCACTTGGCGTTCGAATCCCCCGGAGCGAGACGAGGCAAGGGCGACGCCATGGACTCCTGGAGCTCCTATTCGTCTGAAGAAACAGAGAGGCTGCGAGGATCTGGTTCGGCGGCGATCTGCAGGTGCGGGCGCAGGAGGAGCGGGAAACGGCGAAGAGCAGGCCGACCGGACTTGGCGGCGCAGCAGGCGAGCTGGGGGCACCGGGATCCGACGCAGGCCGAAGCAGAAGCGGATCAGCGAGGGTTGGTCGACATGGGCGCCTGACTTGGGTTCGATGCAGAGGAGGTCCTGCAGTGTAGCTCCATGGGGCAGGAGGAACTTGCTCTCGGTGACGACGGAGCTTGATGGTTTGGCGTCCCTGGGCGGCGACGTGGTCTTCTGTTCGAGCAAACGAAGAGGGAGAGATGTGAGGTGAGGGAGAAAGACAGGGAAGGGAGAGGAAGGAGGTGGGGGCGATGAGGGCTTGAGCACCGGCTGAAGTGGAGATCAAGCAAGAGTGGCTGGCGGCGGCATGTTCAGAGGAGCTCCGGTTGGTCTGGTGTTGAAAACGAGAGGGATTTGGGAGGGGATGGATTTGGATTGGGAGGAGATCCCGATGTGGGAGAGGAGTGGCGGCGGAGAGGGACAAGCCTCCTAGGTTTTAGGGTTAGGCTAGATATATATAGCAAAAGATTAAAGGAGAGGGATTTGGATCATCGGATCGAAATCCGTGGACGAGAATAAAATAGGTAGGGAGTTCGAATAAGAAAATGGTGATGTTTTGTAGACATTCGGGGATGATCCGTACACAACGGTGACGACTGCCCGGGTCGGGTCCGGGACAGTTTTCGGACGTGCGCGAGGAGGGCTGCGGGCTGACGAGAGAGGTTAGGTAGGGCCTGGCGGTAGGTAGTGAGCTGTGTAGACGGTCTCGAGCTGAGAGAAGAGAAGAGAGGGAGGCCCGGCGACTGTTTTCGGAGACCGAAAACGTCCGACGTGTGCCCGGCTACTATTGCCGCTATATTTAAATGTTGGGGCATCAAACGATCTCCGAATGCGATGAAAGTTGACAGGCGGTCTATCTACACTATAATAAGACCACACGCCAACTTCCAACCCAATCCGAGAGCTTTTTCCGGCCACTTATAAAATAATATTTCGGACATGTCACGGGCGCGTGCAAGTGTGTCTGGGCTCAGAGCGGACAACGGACGGAACTGGGAGACCCGGACTAATGCAAGTTTTGAAAACATGATGATGCAATGCGGATGATGACATGATCAGATGCAACACGCAAGCAAATGACATGGCAACAACAGCGAATAACAGGAAGACACCTAGCACATCGGTCTCGGGGCGTTACAAGCGGCCTCATAATGCTCGTCTTTCACAGGCTCCAGCATCTCGTTAAGGCGGGCGGCGGGATCGCGAAGGTGGAGGTGGCTAAAGACGCGCGTCAGCGCGGCCAAGGAGAGAACGCGGGCTTCTCCCTCTACCATGGGGCCGATGCCACTCACAACGTCCTCAAGCGCATCAACCAGAAATGGAACCAGCTGGTTGCCCCCCCCCCCCGTCATCGGCAACCAGCGGCTCCTCCAAGCCCTTCTCGTAGAGCGACTTCAGCGCCGTCCGAGCCTTCTCTTCAAGGACCTTGAAGGCCACGCGGTCCTCAGTCAGGACCTTCGCCTTGGCGTCGAGCTCGGCCTTCTCCGCCTTCACCTTCTGCTCCAGGTCTTCCAGCCGGCCGCGCTCCGTGGCCTGCGCCTTCGCCAAATGCTCTAGTTCGGCGTCGCGATCCTTGACCGCGTCCTCTTGGGCTTTCATCTTCTCCTCCTCCGCCTTGCGGTCTCGGGCTTCATTCGCACGCTTTGTCCGCGCGGTCTCCAGCTCGGCCGCCAGCGACCGGCAGTGGTCCTAGGTGGCTTCGGCATCCTTCAGTGCGACCTCGCGAGCGGCCACAGCCTGGGAAACGGCCTCCCTGTCCTTCCTAGAGTCAGCAGCAACTTGGCTCAGTGCCACCCGGACAGATGCGTCAGAATGCAGCCAGCCAGAAACCAGTTCCAGACGTCCGGCCACCAGGCGACGGTTGGAGCCCTGAAGGTCTTCTTGTAGTAGGGCCATCGCAGAAAGAGCCCGCTCGAGGACGTCAAGAGAGGCGGAGGAACCTGGGGTCAGCAGCGCAGCAGAAGAAGCAGGAGGAGGCGACATTATCGCCATGGCCTGGGAGGCCAGAGGCTCCTGAGCCTCAAGGACCCCAGCGCCCGAGCCGGGCGCTGGCACCTTCGGAGCTGGTGGGGCCTCGGGGGCTGACCCCTCCCGAGGATGCTCCACCCAGCCTCGCGAGGATGATCGGGCTGGAGAAGCACGAGCACCATCTCCGCCTTTACTCATGGAGAGGGGTGCGGCCGCAGGAGGCGACCTAGGTTCAAGCAGCACCACCTCGCCCTCCCTTCTCCTCTTCGCCACAGGCATCGGCCTAGTTGCGCAATGAAGAAGAAGATTCAAGGACAAGCACCAGAAGCAAGAACAAGGCAGGGCGGGAGCACTTACTAGTACACTGCGGCATAGTCCCTACGCTTCGGGAGCTTGAAGCCGGAGAGCTTCGCGGCCCGAGGCACGGGCACGCTAGCTCCAGGAGCAGAAGCAGGGGCAGCAGCTGGGACGGAGGCAGCCCTAGGCGGCGGTGAGGCAGGAGCGTCGTCCCGGGAGAGCAGCGCCGACCTGCCCTTCATCGGAACCATGGGCGGCTCCCCCTCTTTCAGGAGGACGTCGGCCTCGCCATCGTTGTCAGGCAGGAGGTGGAGGATGTTGGCCTTGCGCAAGGGGGGGGGGTCTCCCCCATCTCTCCGGGGGCTACCTCTGAGTCGCGCTCCTGGTCCTCCTCCTCCTCTCCGTCCTACGGGAATCACCAGAAGACACGTCCACCGTCGCCGTCGCTACCGGAGCTTTAGAAGGCGCTGGCGGCACCAGGCCGCGCCCGTTAAAGGTGGGCATGGTGGCTATGACCTATGACCTCCGCCCCGTCCTTCCGGAGGAACAAGGAAGTGTGGGGATTCGGCGGATACTCTTGGCCATCTCCGACCAGGAGATGGTGGGCGACGGCCAGCTCCTCGTCGGACAAGGCCTTCGTACACAAGCGGAGCTTATCTTCTCCATCCACAAGCGTCCACAAGGAGCGCGTGCGTGCTTGGAGAGGAGCCACCCGCAGCACCAAGAATTCCCTCAGGAGCATGGCCGCCGTCAGCTTCGCCGCCTTCGCATTGCCCGGCCTCAGGTCAACGTTCATCTTGTCCAGCACCAGCTTCGCCCGGTCGTCAGTAAGCTTCACGCAGGACCACCCCTCATCAGGCCGGGGCATTCCCGTCGGCAGCTTCAGCCGTGGGTGGACACACTTGGCATCCATCATAACTCACTTGCTCCTGAAGCTATCGGCCTTCTTCCTGGTCTTCGAAATCGTGTTAGCCTTGCCGGCTGCGATGAAGTTGGCGCACCCCGTGGTGTGGCCGTCGTTGATCCGGAGGTAGAAGAAGTGGCGCAGCAGTGCCACGAACGGCATCACCCTGATGTACGCCTCACAATAAAAGGCAAAGATGGACAAGAGAAGAATGGAGTTGGGATGGAGATGAAGAGCCTGTAACCCATAGTGATGGAGGACAGCATAGAAGAAGTCGGAGAAGGGGGGAACGAGGCCGGCGAGGATGCTGCTCACGAAGAAGGGGTAGAAGGAGCTCTTCGGAGCTTCGGGCCCGGCGGAGCCAGCCCAGAGCTCGGTCTCCCCCTTCTCATTGTTCTCCCCCGCCGTCAGCAGTCGCGTGACGGCAAGGTTCTTCACCGAGACATTGGGCACCTCCAGGGCCGGCTCGAACCAGGCGGGCAGCGAGTTAACCTTGGCATTTCGGGGCGCCATTGGTCGGAAGCTCGGAAGGAGATTGGAGCAGATCTGAAGATTTCGGAAGTGAGGAGCAAGAGAGGGGATCTGGAGCAAGGCGAAGGAAGGCAATGAAGGCAAGCATTCCCCGCACCGGCCTTTTATCAGTCAGGCAGTTGTCGAGGCTGCGTGGGGAAGCGGAGACGCCCATGTCCAATCAGTCGCCACGCACCAACCGCAACCACAGGCTGTTGGGGCCCGCGGCGCTCCGCACTTGCCCTTTGGCTTCGCCACGAAGCCAAGCCCAAGCACGCCTTGGGCACGGGGGCTACTATCGGTGTTCCGGGAACGGGGGTCCCCAGACTTGCCTGCCTGTAGCCCGCAACGTGGCTCCACCAGCGGCCTCGTACGGCCCAACTTCAGCAGCAAACGTTCAAGACCCTCGCGAGGCGGACGATGCAAGACCTCCTCAGGGGCGGCCTCACCAGGCTGGCTTGTGAGGGGCGGAGAGATCAAGGCAAGGGACACCTCGCGAGGATCCTTGACGCAAGCCATGACGACTGGAACCAGGCGGGCGCTAGCGCGCATAGTGTCCTTGTTTCCTCTTTGGTGCTAAAGGGGCAAGCGCAGACGAGGAGTCCCGAGGCATCAGGCAAAGGTTTCCATATCGGTGCAACAAGACCAAGACTAGTAGGACGGCAAGACGGAGGTCACCATGGAGCCCAAGACGGCGTCACCACCAGAGCCTTTGGCAGGCGTAGACCGCTTTTGTCAGGATAGCTTGTACTAGTTGTCTCCCTTCGAATTTGGCTGTTGTGGGATCCCTTCCCGCTCAATATTTGGGAAGAGGACTAGGGCCTCTATAAATAGAACTAGCCACCACCATAGTGGGGGGGGTTCCGATCTTCAACCACACAAGCACACCAAGCACAAGAACACCTCTCCTCACGAGGTTGTTCTTCCCTTGTACTGTTCATCCTTAGCCCAAGAGGCAATCCACCACACCACACTAGAGTAGGGTATTACACCACAATGGTGGCCCGAACCAGTATAAATCTTGTGTCTCATGTTCTTTGGGTACGTCGAGCTAGGCCATGAGATCAGAGAGCGTGTGAGCTAGGGAAGGGGAGAGATCTTCGTGCGCACCCCAGTGTTCGAACCTCAAGGGTTTTGTCGGAACCCGAAATCGGACATATGTGAAGAAACTAATCTTGTCTTGAATTGGGAGAAGTGTCACTTTATGGTTAATGAAGGTATTGTCTTGGGGCATAAAATTTCTGAACGAGGTATTGAAGTTGATAAAGCTAAAGTTGATGCTATTGAAAAGATGTCGTGTCCTAAGGACATTAAAGGTATAAGAAGTTTCCTTGGTCATGCCGATTTTTATAGGAGGTTCATTAAAGACTTCTCAAAAATTTCTAGGCCTCTGACTAATCTCTTACAAAAGGATGTTCCTTTTGTCTTTGATGATGATTGTGTAGAAGCATTTGAAATACTTAAGAAAGCCTTGATTTCTGCACCTATTGTTCAGCCACCCGATTGGAATTTACCCTTTGAAATTATGTGTGATGCTAGTGATTATGTTGTAGGTGTTGCTCTAGGACAAAGAGTTGATAAGAAATTAATGTTATCCAATATGCTAGTAAAACTCTAGACAGTGCCCAGAGAAATTATGCTACTACTAAAAAAGAATTTTTAGCAGTTGTATTTGCTTGTGATAAGTTCAGACCTTATATTGTTGATTCTAAAGTAACTGTTCACACTGACCATGCTGCTATTAAATATCTTATGGAAAAGAAAGATGCTAAACCTAGACTTATTAGATGGGTTCTCCTACTACAAGAATTTGATTTGCATATTATTGATAGAAAGGGAGCTGAGAACCCCGTTGCAGACAACTTGTCTAGGTTAGAGAATGTTCTTGATGACCCACTACGTATTTATCATAGCTTTCGTGATGAACAATTAGATGTCATAAATGCTTCTCTTACTTCTCCATGGTATGCTGATTATGCTAATTACATAGTTGCTAAATTTATACCACCTAGTTTCACATACCAGCAAATGAAAAAGTTCTTCTATGATTTAATACATTACTTTTGGGATGACCCACACCTTTATAAAGAAGGAGTAGATGGGGTTATTAGACATTGTGTACCTAAGCATGAACAGGAACAAATCCTACGCAAGTGTCACTCCGAGGCTTATGGAGGACACCACGGTGGAGATAGAATTGCACATAAGGTATTTTAATCCGGTTTTTATTGGCCTCTCTTCAAAGATGCCTATAAGTTTGTCTTGTCTTGTGATGAATGTCAAAGAATTGGTAATATTAGTAGACGTCAAGAAATGCCTATGAATTATTCATCTGTTATTGAACCATTTGACGTTTGGGGCTTTGATTATATGGGGATGTTTCCTTCCGCTAATGGGTATACACATATTTTAGTTGCTGTTGATTATGTTACTAAGTGGGTAGAAGCTATTCAAACTAGTAGTGCTGATCATAACACCTCTATTAAGATGCTTAAAGAAGTTATTTTCCGAGGTTTGGAGTCCCTAGATATCTAATGACTGACGGTGGTTCACATTTTATTCATGGTGCTTTTCGTAAAATGCTTGCTAAGTATGATGTTAATTATAGAATTGCATCTCCATATCATCCACGGTCTAGTGGTCAAGTAGAACTGAGTAATACAGAGCTTAAATTAATTTTGCAAAACACTATTAATAGATCTAGAAAGAATTGGTCCAAGAAACTTGATGATGCTTTATGGGCCTATAGAACTGCATATAAAAATCCTATGGGTATGTATCCATATAAAATGGTCTATGGAAAGGCATGTCACTTACCTCTTGAACTAGAACATAAGGCATATTGGGCCATTAAAGAGCTCAATTATGACTTCAAACTTGCCTGTGAGAAGAGACTATTTGACATTAGATCACTTGATGAATGGAGAACCCAGGCCTATGAGAATGCCAAACTGTTTAAAGAAAAAGTTAAAAGATGGCATGTGATGTCTACTACACAACCTTCTTCTTGTAGACGTTGTTGGGCCTCCAAGTGCAGAGGTTTGTAGGACAGCAGCAAATTTCCCTCAAGTGGATGACCTAAGGTTTATCAATCCGTGGGAGGCGTAGGATGAAGATGGTCTCTCTCAAACAACCCTGCGACCAAATAACAAAGAGTCTCTTGTGTCTCCAACACACCCAATACAATGATAAATTGTATAGGTGCACTAGTTCGGCGAAGAGATGGTGATAAAAGTACAATACGGATGGTAGATAAAGGTTCATACTTTCACTAGTGCAAGTTCTCTCAACAATAATAACATAATTGGAACATATAACTATCCCTCAACATGCAACAAAGAGTCACTCCAAAGTCACTAATAGCGGAGAACAAACGAAGAGATTATTGTAGGGTACGAAACCACCTCAAAGTTATCCTTTCTGATCGATCTATTCAAGAGTCTGTAGTAAAATAACACGAAGCTATTCTTTCCATTCAATCTATCATAGAGTTCGTACTAGAATAACACCTTAAGACACAAATCAACCAAAACCCTAATGTCACCTAGATACTGCAGTGTCACCTCAAGTATCCATGGGTATGATTATACGATATGTATTACACAATCTCAGATTCATCTATTCAACCAACACAAAGAACTTCAAAGAGTGCCCCAAAGTTTCTACCGGAGAATCAAGACGAAAGTGTGTGCCAACCCCTATGCATAAGTTCACGAGGTCACGGAACCCGCAAGTTGATCACCAAAACATACATCAAGTGGATCACGTGATATCCCATTGTCACCACGGATAAGCACGTGCAAGACATACATCAAGTGTTCTCAAGTCCTTAAACACTCAATCCGATAAGATAACTTCAAAGGGAAAACTCAATTCATCACAAGAGAGTAGAGGGGGAGAAACATCATAAGATCCAACTATAATAGCAAAGCTCGCGATACATCAAGATCGTGCCACCTCAAGAACACGAGAGAGAGAGAGAGAGAGAGAGAGAGAGAGAGAGCGACATAGCTACTGGTACATACCCTCGGCCCCGAAGATGGACTACTCCCTCCTCGCCATGGAGAGCATCGGGATGATGAAGATGGCCACCAGAGAGGGATCCCCCCCCTCCGGCAGGGTGCCAAAACGGGTCTAGATTGGTTTTCGGTGGCTACGGAGGCTTCTGGCAGCGGAACTCCCAATCTATTCTGCTCCCCGATGTTTTTAGGGTATATGGACATATATAGGCAAAAGAAGTCGGTCAGGGGAGCCATGAGGGGCCCATGAGGGTGGGGGCGCGCCCAGGGGGAAGGCGTGCCTCCCTGCCTTGTGGCCACCTCGAAGCTTCCCTGACGTCTACTCCAAGTCTCCTGGATTGCTTCCGTTCCAAAGATAACTCTCCCAATGGTTTCATTCCATTTGGACTCCTTTTGATATTCCTTTTCTTCGAAACACTGCAATAGGCAAGAAAACAGCAATTTGTGATGGGCCTCTAGTTAATAGGTTAGTCCCAAAAATAATATAAAAGTGTATAATAAAGCCCATAAACATCCAAAACAGATAATATAGTAGCATGGAACAATCAAAAATTATAGATACGTTGGAGACGTATCAGCATCCCCAAGCTTAATTCCTACTCGTCCTCGAGTAGGTAAATGATAAAAACAAAATTTTTGATTTGGAATGCTACCTAACATATTTATCCATGTAATTCTCTTTATTGTGGCAAGAATATTCAAATCTGAAAGATTCAAGACAAAAGTTTAATATTGACATAAAAATAATAATACTTCAAGCATACTAACAAAGTAATCATGTCTTCTCAAAATAACATGTCCAAAGAAAGCTATCCCTACAAAATCATATAGTCTGGCTATGCTCTATCTTCATCACACAAAATATTTAAATCTTGCACAACCCCGATGACAAGCCAAGCAATTGTTTCATACTTTTGATGTTCTCAAACTTTTTCAATCTTCACACAATACATGAGCGTGAGCCATGGACATAGCACTATAGGTGGAATAGAATGGTGGTTGTGGAGAAGACAAAAAGGAGAAGATAGTCTCACATCAACTAGGCGTATCAACGGGCTATGGAGATGCCCATTAATAGATATCAATGTGAGTGAGTAGGGATTGCCATGCAACGGATGCACTAGAGCTATAAGTATATGAAAGCTCAAGAAAAGAAACTAAGTGGGTGTGCATCCAACTCGCTTGCTCATGAAGACCTAGGGGATTTTGAGGAAGCCCATCATTGGAATATACAAGCCAGGTTCTATAATGAAAAATTCCCACTAGTATATGAAAATGATATCATAGGAGACTCTCTATCATGAAGATCATGGTGCTACTTTGAAGGACAAGTGTGGTAAAAGGATAGTAGCATTGCCCCTTCTCTCTTTTTCTCTCATTTTTTGGCCTTCTCTTTTTTGGCCTCTTTTTTATCTTTTTTTTTTAATTTTTCGTTCGGAGTCTCATCCCGATTTGTGGGGGAATCATAGTCTCCATCGCCCTTTCCTCACATGGGACAATGCTCTAATAATGATGACCATCACACTTTTATTTACTTACAACTCAAGAATTACAACTCGATACTTAGAACAAAATATGACTCTATATGAATGCCTCTGGTGGTGTACCGGGATGTGCAATGACTCATGAGTGACATGTATGAAAGAATTATGAACGGTGGCTTTGCCACAAATACAATGTCAACTACATGATCATGCAAAGCAATATGACAATTATGAAGCGTGTCATAATGAACAGAACGGTGGAAAGTTGCATGGCAATATATCTCGGAATGGCTATGGAAATGCCATAATAGGTAGGTATGGTGGCTGTTTTGAGGAAGGTATATGGTGGGTTTATGGTACCGGCGAAAGTTACGCAGTACTAGAGAGGATAGCAATGGTGGAAGGGTGAGAGTGCGTATAATCCATGGACTCAACATTAGTCATAAAGAAGTCACATACTTATTGCAAAAATCTATTAGCTATCAAAACAAAGTACTACGCGCATGCTCCTAGGGGGATAGATTGGTAGGAAAATACCATCGCTCGTCCCCGACCGCCACTCAGGAAGACAATCAATAAATAAATCATGCTCCGACTTCATCACATAACGGTTCACCATACGTGCATGCTATGGGAGTCACAAACTTTAACACAAGTATCTCTCAAATGCACAACTACTCAACTAGAATGACTCTAATATCACCATCTTAATATCTCAAAACAATCATCAAGTATCAAACTTCTCATAGTATTCAATGCACTTTATATGAAAGTTTTTATTATACCCATCTTGGATGTCCATCATATTAGGACTAGTTTCATAACCAAAGCAAATTACCATGCTGTTCTAAAGTCTCTCAAGATAATATAAGTGAAGCATGAGAGTTCATCTATTTCTTAAAAATAAAACTACCATTGTGCTCTAAAAAGATATAAGTGAAGCACTATAGCAAATGACAAACTACTCCAAAAGATATAAGTGAAGATCAATGAGTAGTCAAATAATTATGCAACTATATGAAGACTCTCTAACATTTAATAAATTCAGATCTTGGGATATTATTCAAACATCAAGCAAAACTAAATAAAATGAAGCTCCAAGCAAAACACATATCATGTGGTGAACAAAATATAGCTCCAAGTAAAGTTACCGATGAACGAAGATGAAAGAGGGGATGCCTTACGGGGCATCCCAAAGCTTAGGCTCTTGGTTGTCCTTGAATATTACCTTGGGGTGCCTTGGGCATCCCCAATCTTAGGCTCTTGACACTCCTTATTCCATATTCCATCGAATCTTTACCCAAAACTTGAAAACTTCACAACACAAAACTTAACAGAAAACTCGTAAGCTCCGTTAGTATAAGAAAATAAATCACCACTTAGTTGCTGTTGTGGAATCATTATAAATTCATATTGGTGTAATATCTATTGTATTCCAACTCATATATGGTTCATACCTCCCGATACTACTCATAGATTCATCAAAATAAGCGAACAACACATAGAAAATAGAATCTGTCAAAAACAGAACAGTCTGTAGTAATCTGTAACTAACGCAAACTTCTGTAACTCCAAAAATCCTGAGAAATTAGAAAGTCCTAGGCAATTTGTTTATTAATCTACTGAAATTGGAATTGGTATTTTATCGCTCTCCCGTAAAAAATGAAAATTATTCTCGTGAGCATATATTTTCTGTTTTTTACAGCAAGATGAAATAACAGTCACCCAAGAAGATCCTAAAGGCTTTACTTGGAACAAACACTAATTAAAACATAAAAAACAGAATCATAACAGAGGATAGATGATTAATTATTACTAAACAGGAACAAAAAGCAAGGAGCTAACATAAAATTGGGTTGCCTCCCAACAAGCGCTATCGTTTAACGCCCCTAACTAGGCATGATGATTCCAATGATGCTCACATAGAAGATAAGAATTGTAACATAAATAGAGCATCATGAAGAATATGACTAGCATATTTAAGTCTAACCCACTTCCTATGCATAGGGATTTTGTGAGCAAACAACTTGTGGGAACAAGAATCAACTTGCATAGGAAAGCAAAACAAGCATAACTTCAATATTTAAGCACATAGAGAGGAAACTTGATATTATTGCAATTCCTACGAGCATATATTGCTCCCGCATAATAATTTTCAGTAGCATCATGAATGAATTCAACAATATAACCATCACATAAAGCATTCTTTTCATGATCTACAAGCATAGAAATTTTATTACTCTCCACATAAGCAAAATTCTTCTCATTCAGAATAGTAGTGGGAGCAAACTCAACAAAATAATTATCATGTGAGGCATAATCCAATTGAAAACTAAAATCATGATGACAAGTTTCATGGTTATTATTATTCTTAATAGCATACAAGTCATCACAATAATCATCATAGATAGCAACTTTGTTCTCATAATCAATTGGAACCTCTTCCGAAATAGTGGAATCATTACTAAATAAAGTCACGACCTCTCCAAATCCACTTTTATAATTATCATAATAAGATTCAACATCCTCCAAAATAGTGGGATCATCACTTCCTAAAGTTGACACTCTTCCAAACCCACTTTCATCAATATAATCATCATAAATAGGAGGCATGCTATCATCAAAATAAATTTGCTCATCAAAACTTGGGGGACAGAAAATATCATCTTCCAAACCAATAGACCAGACACGTACTAGTATCTCTCAAAGCTTGCCAATCGCAGCACCAAGATGGTGTTCATCGGATACGAGGGGAATTCCGGCACCAAGGCATACCGCTTTTACGATCCACGAACCAAGCGTCTACGGATTTCACGCGATGTCGTGTTTGAAGAAAACCAAGCATGGAATTGGAGCGTAGCAGTCAACGATGCTCCAAACAGTAACATATTCATAGATGAATTTCCAACTGATGATGCCGCAGGGGAGGACGTCCAGGTGGTTGGCAAGACGCCCAACCAAGGTGACCACAATGGTAGTGATCATCATGGTGCCGACACTGACGACGACGCACATGGGTCGCAAGGTGATAGCGACAATGACGCACAAGACACGGGTAGGGATATCAGCGACGACATCGACAACGAGGCGCATAGTGATGATGACAATCAAGATGATGGTCACGATCACGACGACTACGCCGACGATGTGGATGCCAATGACCCGGCATCTACCATGCCCGAGACTCAACCATCTTCCTCAAGTGCATCGACGCCGACACAATTTGTGTGGCCTCCTTCGCAAGCCACAACGGATTCTTCCGGGCCTCGTCGCTACAAGACCCTCAAGAAAGTCTACAAGTATGCAAAGCCAATTACGATTGAGTACTCCGATTTGTGTTTACTCGGACTTGAGGAACCAGCGAACTTCGTAGGGGCGAGCAAAAGTTCAAGTTGGATCCACGCCATGGATGAGGAGATGAAGGCGATCGAGAGCAATGGGACGTGGACTTTGATAACCCGACCTCTGAACCAAAAGGCCATAGGTTTGAAGTGGGTTTACAAGTTGAAGAAGGACACGAATGGTGCCATTGTGAAGCACAAGGCAAGACTCCTTGCAAAGGGCTACGTACAATGTCAAGGAGTTGACTATGAGGAGGTGTTTGCACTGGTTAGTCGAATCGAGACGGTGAGAGTGCTTAGAGCTTTGACAGCACAAGAGGATTGGAAGGTTCATCATATGGATGTTAAATCCGCTTTCCTCAATGGTGACCTCACAGAATAAGTGTACGTGGAACAACCCCTCGACTACAAGAAGAAAGGAGATGAAGGGAAAGTTTACAAGATCAAGAAGGCACTTTACAGGAAGCAAGCGCCAAGAGCTTGGAATTCAAAGTTAGACCAAAGTTTGGTCTCGCTCGGGTCCAAAAGATGTCCCCTCGAGGATCCGAAAGATAGTCTACCAAGCACCGAAAAACAGGTGAAGGTTGAAGATGCGACGAAAGAGAAGCGCTGCCGTCAAGCCACGGACGAGCTGACGACAGCAAAGACGGTCCCTGAAATGCTACGAGGAACGGCAAAATAAATGCCAAGAGTAAAGTATACGAGTAACGGCAGTCGCATTTGGGGTCCAGGTTGCATCGAGGACGTCATGTTTAGAGGGGTGAATGTGAGAGCTAAACACGATCGTGCAATAGAGTCTGAGTAGTACTTGTATTAGCATCCGAGTAGTACTCTAGGTACAAGTAGTAGCCGATTAGATTTGCTCCTAGGCTATGTTCAGTATATATATATATATATATATATGCGTGTACCCCTGCTCCTTGTAACCAGAAAATTAGAGAAGAAATATTGAAAGGCTCGACACGTGCCTTTGGCCACCGATCAGTTTTTCCATTCGCCAAGTTACGAGACAATCCGCCGAGATCGATTGAATCGATCGCGTCGTTACTAGCCCAAGCCACACACGTACGGAAGTACGTGGCTATACACACACATAGACTGGTTATCAATCAACCTACTAGGCAGCTTGCTTGGTTGCTTTGTACGTGAGTGTGCAAAGGTCCTGGTGGTGATTTGATCCGGCGATCAAAAGCCAACAATTGGTATCTAGAGCCTCGATGATCTATGATCTACGATGACGGATAGCGACCCTGAGTCAGTCAAGTCCGGCAACACCGGTTCCAAGGGGAACAAGTCCGGCAACGACAGTTCCATGGCGAACAAGAATGGCAACAAGGTGAAGAAGAGCGGCAAGTCAGTGACCAGTGGTGGCGGAATGGGCGTCGCCAACGTACATGTGCATCGCAACATCCCCATCCAGTATCCGATGCTCACTGATGCCACTACGGCGTGTGGGCGGTCAAGATGAAGATTATTCTCCGAACCCTTCGAGTGTGGGAGGCCATCACGGACGACGATGTCGACAAGGAGTGCGATGAAGGTGCCATGGCCGCTATAGCCCAGTCTATGCCGGATTCCATGCTGATGACATTGGCGGAGTTCGAGATAGCAAGAGAGGCGTGGAATGCACTCAAAGAGATGAGGATCGGAGAAGATCGCGTCGTGAAGGCTCGGGCACAAGTGCTAAAGCACCAATTTCACAAGTTGCAGATGGAGGAAACTAAATCGGTGAACGACTATGCCATGCGTCTGACTACTTTGGTGGGAGAGATCCGCGCGCTTGGTGCAAAGCTCGACGAGACCGAGATTATGGAGAAGTTTTTCAGTTTGGTGACTGATAAATTCATGTACATCATAGGCACGCTCGAGCAGCTTTACGACATCGACGACATGACCATAACGGAGGCGATCGGACGCTTGCGGACGTGGGAAGAGAATGCTCGTGGATGTCGAAAAGGCAACGAAGGAGGTAGTGACCAACTCATGTACTCGCGCGCAGATTGGGAGTCCCCAAATAGCAAAGGAAGGCGCAACGTTGGCGAAGGCTCAAGCAATGCGAAGCGCGGCAGACAAACCAAAGAAGGAAAAGGAAAAGGCAAGCCACAAGGTCGTGGTAAGGCGGACTGATCTAAAGAGTGGAAGCCACGGAACTTGGATATGTCTGAGGTCAAGTGCTATAACTGCAACGAGATGGGTCACTTTGCGAAGGATTATCTGGAGCCTAACAAGCGGGAGATCAAGGAAAATTTGGCAAAGCAGGAAGACGAACGTCCAGGTCTTCTGATGGCCGAAGTTTGTGATCTCGTCAAAACAGCGGTTGTGAAACCAAACCGAAAGGTGCTACTTCATGAGAAAAAGGTAACACCAAAGTTATCCGGGAGCCAGAACGTGTCGTGGTATCTAGACACAAGTGCCAGTAACCACATGACGGGGTGCAAGGAGAAGTTCCTCGAGCTGGAATATGATGTTTAAGGCTCGGTCAAGTTCGGTGATGGTTCAAATGTGGAGATTTGCGGGCAAGGTTCTGTCTGTCCTCTTCGAGGGTCTCACAGGAGAACATCGCATACTCACCGGAGTGTACTACATCCCATGGCTTCGCAACAACATCATCTATGTCGGTAAACTTGATGAGAATGGATGCAAGGTGGATATTGAGAACGGAGTGATGACGATCTTCGACAACCTCCGAAACGTGCTAGCCCGTGTTAATCGCACACGAAATAGGCTCTATATCCTCAACCTTGATCAATCTCAACCGGAGTGTTGGCTCACCAAGAGTGATGATGATTCGTGGTTATGGCATGCTAGATTTGGACACCTCAACTTCTACGCCTTGAAGAAGATGTCGAAGATGGAGATGGTATCAGGGATGCCGTTTATCGACCATGTTGATCGAGTATGTCATGGGTGCTTGGTTGGAAAACAGCACCGCAGGCCGTTCCCTGCTCAGTCTACCTATCGTGCAAGTGATGCACTCGAGATACTCCATGGTGATCTATGTGGCCCTATCACCCCGGCAACTCACGGAGGAAAGAAGTACTTCTTCCTTGTGGTAGATGACTACTCGAGATACATGTGGGTCATTCTCCTATGGTCTAAAGATGAGGCGTTTGAAGCGTTTAAGAAGCTGAAGGCTGCAATGGAGATGGAACACTAGCTGAAGGTTCGCGCTCTACGGACAGATCATGGCAGAGAGTTTACGTCGAACGAGTTCAACGACTACTATGAGAAGATTGGCATAAAGAGGTTCCTCATGGCACCTTATACGCCACAGCAGAACGGGGTTGTTGAAAGGCGCAATCGAACCGTCGTTGACATGGCAAGGAGCTTACTCAAGAGCAAGAATCTGCCGAGAATTTTTGGGGAGAAGTTGTCTCGACAGCGGTCTATCTTCTCAACCGGGCTCCAACGAAGGCAGTGATCGGCAAGACTCCGTATGAAGCAATTTACGGACGGAAGCTGAATGTGTCTCATCTACGGACATTTGTGTGTGTGCCACATGTGAAGACGGCAGAGCCGCATCTCTCAATGCTTGCCAATCGCAGCACCAAGATGGTGTTCATCGGATATGAGAGGAGTTCCGGCACCAAGGCATACCGCTTCTACGATCCACGAACCAAGCATCTACGGATTTCACGCATTCGGCTTTCGTCCGTAAATTGATTCATACGGAGTCTTGCCGATCACTGCCTTCATTGGAGCCCGGTTGAGAAGATAGACCGCTGTCGAGACAGCTTCTCCCCAAAAAATCCCCGGCAGATTCTTGCTCTTGAGTAAGCTCCTTGCCATGTCAACGACGGTTCGATTGCGCCTTTCAACAACCCCGTTCTACTGCGGTGTATAAGGTGCCGTGAGGAACCTCTTTATGCCAATCTTCTAGCAGTAGTCGTTGAACTCATTCGACGTAAACTCTCCGCCGCGATCTGTCCGTAGAGTGTGAACCTTCAGCTTGTGTTCCATCTCCGCTGCAGCCTTCAGCTTCTTAAACGCTTCAAACGCCTCATCTTTAGACTGTAGGAGAATGACCCACATGTATCTAGAGTAGTCATCTACCACAAGGAAGAAGTACTTCTTTCCTCCGTGAGTTGCTGGGGTGATAGGGCCACATAGATCACCATGGAGCAGCTCGAGTGCATCACTTGCACGATAGGTAGACTGAGCAGGGAACGGCTTGCGGTGCTGTTTTCCAACCAAGCACCCATCACATACTCGATCAACATGGTCTATAAACGACATCCAACTGTCATTGCCGGACTTGACTGAGCCTTGAACATCATCTTTTATAGTAAAAAATAATAATATCATCTTCATCAAACATAGCATCCCCAAGCTCGTGGCTTTGCATATCATTAGCATCATAGATATTCAAGGAATTCATAGTAACAACATTGCAATCATGCTCATCATAGAAAGATTTAGTCCCAAACATTTTATAGACTTCTTCTTCTAGCACTTGAGCACAATTTTCCTTTCCATCATTCTCACGAAAGATATTAAAAAGATAAAGCGTATGAGGCAAACTCAATTCCATTTTTCGTTTTCTTTTATAAACTAAACTAGTGCTAAAACAAGAAACAAAAAGATTCGTTTGCAAGATCTAAAGATATACCTTCAAGCGCTAACCTCCTCGGCAACGGCGCCAGAAAAGAGCTTGATGTCTACTACACCACATTCTTCTTGTAGACGTTGTTGGGCCTCCAAGTGCAGAGGTTTGTAGGACAGTAGCAAATTTCCATCCAGTGGATGACCTAAGGTTTATCAATCTGTGGGAGGCGTAGGATGAAGATGGTCTCTCTCAAACAACCCTGCAACCAAATAACAAAGAGTCTTTTGTGTCCCCAACATACCCAATAAAATGATAAATTGTATAGGTGCACTAGTTCAGCGAAGAGATGGTGATACAAGTGCAACATGGATGGTAGATAAAGGTTTTTGTAATCTGAAAATATAAAAACAGCAAGGTGACTAATGATAAAAGTGAGCACAAACGGTATTGCAACGCGTTGAAACAAGGCCTAGGGTTCATACTTTCACTAGTGCAAGTCCTCTCAACAATAATAACATAATTGGAACATATAACTATCCCTCAACATGCAACAAAGAGTCACTCCAAAGTCACTAATAGCGGAGAACAAACGAAGAGATTATTGTAGGGTACGAAACCACCTCAAAGTTATCCTTTCTGATCGATCTATTCAAGAGTCTGTAGTAAAATAACACGAAGCTATTCTTTCCGTTCAATCTATCATAGAGTTCGTACTAGAATAACACCTTAAGACACAAATCAACCAAAACCCTAATGTCACCTAGATACTCCAGTGTCACCTCAAGTATCCGTGGGTATGATTATACGATATGTATTACACAATCTCAGATTCATCTATTCAACCAACACAAAGAACTTCAAAGAGTGCCCCAAAGTTTCTACCGGAGAATCAAGACGAAAGCGTGTGCCAACCCCTATGCATAAGTTCACGAGGTCACGGAACCCGCAAGTTGATCACCAAAACATACGTCAAGTGGATCACGTGATATCCCATTGTCACCATGGATAAGCACGTGCAAGACATACATCAAGTGTTCTCAAGTCCATAAACACTCAATCCGATAAGATAACTTCAAAGGGAAAACTCAATTCATCACAAGAGAGTAGAAGGGGAGAAACATCATAAGATCCAACTATAATAGCAAAGCTCGCGATACATCAAGATCGTACCACCTCAAGAACACGAAAGAGAGAGAGAGAGATCAAACACATAGCTACCGGTACATACCCTCAGCCCCGAGGGTGGACTACTCCCTCCTCGTCATGGAGAGCGCTGGGATGATGAAGATGGCCACCGGAGAGGGATTCCCCCCCCCCTCTAGCAGGGTGCCAGAACGGGTCTAGATTGGTTTTCGGTGGCTACGGAGGCTTCTGGCGGCAACACTACTGGAATCAGCTACTTTTCCATCCGCCAGCTCTTTGCCGTCTGCTAGGTCTTTGCCATCAGCTACAAAAAAGCAGACGGCAAAGAACTGGCAGACGGCAAAACAGGCCTTTTCCATCTGCCAGCTCTTTGCCGTCAGCTGGCTGACGGCAAAGAGAGAGGTGGCCCCCACTAACGAGCCTATTAGAAAAAACTTAACGCCCCCTTTTTGCCGTCTGCTAGCAGAATACAAAGAGAGAAAAAGGCGGACGGCAAAGACGCGGCGGACGGCAAAGGCTAGCCT
>NC_057797.1:227994961-227995380 GCF_018294505.1 Triticum aestivum
TGTCACACCCTAGCTAGTCATGCATTAGAGTGTTGCATCATGTTTACTCTTACATCAGAAACTTGAAATGGGGATGACAGAACCCCCAGTCCCCTCTGAAACCAACTAGGGTTACTAGAATAATTTTCAATGAACCTGAAATGCCCTTCTAAAATGCCCATCATTTTTGTCTTGGTTCAGAACCTCTGCCAAAAGTGGTGCACATTTTCCTAGGCCATCCTAGGGTTTTTGAATTAAATCATAAATATTTGAATTTGGGCATTTAAAATTATATAAAATATTTAAATGCTCAAATATCTCCAAACTAAAATGTTTCATGTTGGAAATAATCCAACTATGGGCCAGGAGTAGTTTGGTGATTTTTGAAGTTGCCTAGGTATTTTATTAAATTCAACAAAGTTGCAGATATATTAAAAAAA
>NC_057797.1:227995506-228009551 GCF_018294505.1 Triticum aestivum
AAAAAAACAGAAAACAGAAGAAAATGGAAAAACTTACCTGTCGCCCAGCACCGGCCCACCTGCCGGCCCAGCCCAGCACCGCGCCAGCGAGCTGCTTCCGGCCAGGCAGGCAGGCAGGTGCTCGACGGCGAGCACCGCATGGGTGCCACGCACCTGCTCGCCGCCTCGCCGCCTCCCTCGCCCGGCTAACGCCGTGGATCGGCTTCCCTCTCTCCCCCGAACCTCCCAGACACCCCCTCTCCTCTCCAGCTCCTCCCCCTTGCACGCCCCAGCCATGGCCGACGCCATCGCCGCCACCCCCTCGCCGTAGCCACGCCCTCCGTCCACCCCATGCTGTGCCACCGTGTCCAGGAGCTCCGCCGCCATCCACTTCATCGAGCTAGCCGAGCCCCGTGTGCTCGTGCGGCCCGAGACCACCGCACCGACCTCGCCCGAGCTCACCGTCGCCGGAGATCCCCTTCAACGCCGTCGCCGCCTCAGCTCGTCCCCGACCTCGCCGGTGGCCTCTACGGGAGCGCTGTGAGCTTAGCTACTCCTCCGACCCTCTCTCTCTCATTCCTGAGCCTTGTAGCCACCGCACGAGGATTACACGCCCGCACCACCGCGGATCTCCTCGCCGACGTGCTTCCGGCCACACTCCGGTCACAAGCTGGTGTCCATCTTACTCACCGAGTTCCGCAACACCTAGCTAGCCACTCCCCGAGCCTCACCGACCCCTCTAGCGCGAAGTTCATCTTCGGCCGAACCCCGGTGGCCGCCAAGGTCGTCGCCGGCGCCAACTCCGGCCACCCCGACCCCAACGGACTCCACCAAGAGCTGCGGCTTGTCCTCAGCTCCACTCCGGTGGTCTCCGCGACCCATTTGGTGGCCGAAATGGCCAAAACCACTCCCGCCGCCGCGTCGGGCTCGCCGGCGGCTAAACGCCGACGTCGCTGGCTTTGACTTTGACCACGGGTGGGCCCTGGTTGACTCCCCTGAGTCAATGACAGGTGGGGCCCAGCCCTGTTAATTAAACAGGTTTAGTTTTAATTAAACTTTAATTAAAATAATCACCCTGACATGCGGGACCCACTGTCAGATTTGACCCTGACGTGTTACGTTGACCTGCTGACGTCACACTGACGTCAGGCTGACGCAATAATGATTTTCTGGAATTATTCTAATATAGGAAATTCCAGAATATAATTTAAACTTCAAAATTTCATAACTTTTATTCTGTAACTCCAAATCAGACAAATTATATATGAAAAATGATCAGAAAAATCCAATCTATCCATCTGTACTATTTTCATGCATGACTAAACAAGTTAACCTGATGTTTAATGCAGAACAAGGAAAAGCACTTTAAAAGGCCATGTTTGAGTTTGAAATTTGAATCTTTGATTCAAATTGGTTCAAACCCTTCTGGTTTTAGTTGCATTAGCCCAACACACTCATATTGCCATGTTTCATGCATGCATCATATTGTTGCACATTGTTTGGTGATGGTTGTGTATCGGTGTCCTTTGCGACAGGTTCTGCCTCCGAGGAGTACCGTGATTACCCTAACGAAGAACCATATCAGTGCATCGAACCATCAGGCAAGCAACCAACCATTTGATCATATCGATACAATCCCATGTTCTCGCTCCTGCTCTCTTTTACTGCATTAAGACAACGCGTTTTAAACTGCTGTGTGCTACGGTAGTTGAACCCATTTCCTCTGCATGACCTGTCATTGCCACAGTAACTAGATGAAACCCACTAGCATGTGTAGGAGTTGATTGAGCCATATGTATGTGTTGTTCCTACCTTGCTATGCCTGCTATGCTTAGAGTCGTGTCAGGTCTGGTTCATCTGGGTGATGGGCTAGAGTGAAATGATTATGTCGGTAATGAGAGTAGTGTGGTGAACACGATTTGATAAAGGTATCGATGAGGGGCCATGTAGGAGTACATGGTGGGTTGTTTCATTGAAGCCGACCTTAAGCACCGAGATCTGTATGTGTGATTTAAGAATCAGCTACTACCATGCATTGGGCCCGAAACCAATGGACCCTCTCGGCTTCTTATTCACCCTAGTCCTCCGTCCAGGAGTTGCAAGTAGTTTCTGGTGTTTGTAGCCTACTGGAGGCCGTGGACAGCGCTGACCGTAGGGGTGGGCTGTGATGCGGTAGGTACGTGGCACGGTGTACCGAATACCCGTTAGGTATCTCGGGAACCCTGTTCACATCGTTCGGGGCCGTATGGGAAACCTCGGCCGGACTCCCTGCGGATGGAACCTGGATAGGCGATAAACCTGGACTGGAGACTTAGGTGACTAGGTAGGTCGTGGCCGACACCCACGTTGGGCTTCCGCTTGAAGGTTGCCGAGTACATGTCGTGTAAACGACGGTAAGTGGTGAGAGCGTGTATGAAGAAGTACACCCCTGCAGGGTTATCATAATCTATTCGAATAGCCGCGTCCGCGGTAAAGGACTACTTGGTTGCCTATACAGTTCATAGACAAGTAAATGGAAACTACTAAAAGCCTCAAGATAAGTGTGAGTGCCGAGGGTGGCTCTTCCGTAGGAAGACGGAGGCGAAACCTCGGTAGTGTATTGAAGTGGTGAGTAGTGGACTCGTGTGCGCAAAACCATTTCAAGTTGAGGTATCGTAGGATAGTCTAGCCAAGAGTCAAAGCTGGCTTGCTGCAATAACTCCACCTACCCTTCTTGACAATGTGCATGTATGTAGGATCTGATGTAAGTCTTGCTGAGTACCTTTGTACTCATGTTGCTATAATTTACATTTTATAGAAAACGCTGCAACCCCTTCTGATGGGTTCTACGTAGACGTTGACATCAACGAGTAGGCTAAAGGCCAGGTGGTGATCCTGAGCTTGTGATGGACCATGTAGTATAGCTAGGCTTTCCAAGCCTCTTTTATTTTACTAGTTGTCTGTACTCAGACAAGTTACTTCCGCTGCTGGTTTGTATGACTGTATGACTTGAATGTTGGGTCGTGAGACCCGTACCTGGTGTATGTTATGTATGGCTCCCTGAGCCTTAAATAAAGTACTTGTGTCGTAGAGTCATGTTGTGATGCTTCGTTGTATTTGCACATATCGAGCATATTGTGTGTATGATTGAAATGCTTGGTATGTGTGGGATCTGACTATCTAGTTGTTTATCTTTAGTAGCCTCTCTTACCGGGAAATGTCT
The DNA here is from genome assembly GCF_018294505.1 of Triticum aestivum. Classification (NCBI taxonomy): domain Eukaryota; kingdom Viridiplantae; phylum Streptophyta; class Magnoliopsida; order Poales; family Poaceae; genus Triticum; species Triticum aestivum. The sequence continues at coordinate 227,998,688 of NC_057797.1, forward strand.
CCTAGTGTTACCGCTGAGCCATGGTAGCTTGCTACTGCTCTGGAACACTTAGGCTGGCCGGCATGTGTCCTTCTTCGTTCCTGTGTCTGTCCCTTCGGGGAAATGTCACGCATTGAGTACCGGAGTCCTGTTAGCCCGCTACAGCCCGGTTTACCGGAGTCCTGCTAGCCCAATGCTACAGCCCGGACCCACTTGCTGATGACCGACACGTTTGAAGCTGGGTCATGGATGCCTGTCCCTGTAAGTCTGTGCCACTTTGGGTTTACGACTAGTCATGTCAGCCCGGGCTCCTTATCATATGAATGCTAGCGACACTATCATATACGTGAGCCAAAAGGCGCAAACGGTCCCGGGCAAAGGTAAGGCGACACCCGTGGGGATACCGTGCATGAGGCCGCAAAGTGATATGAGGTGTTACCGGCTAGATCGATGTGACATCGAGTCGGGGTCCTGACAGCGTTGGCATCAGAGCCGGACTGCCTGTAGGTTCTCCAAGCCAAACTGGTCGATGTTGAGTCTAGAAATTCTTTAGTTATATGTAGGGGAATTGTTTGTGGGTTGGAACGTAAGGCTCTTTTTACTCCTTTATCTGATGACATTCTGATCTGAGTCAGTCTATTCTTCCACCGGGGGTTAAGGAATTAGGATCTATTCTCTCTATCAGGTTCACGTGTTACTAATCAGTAGTACCTTACAGGTTTGATGGATACAAGCCTAGTTCAGTTCTTCTACCATGTTATGTTGTTAGGATGGTCTCAGAACTTTGATATAATGATGTTGAGTGTGTATGAAATCCTTTGCCAAATGTCTCAAAATCTTTTTTGAGCATTTACAGCTGTTATGCTGCCGAAATTTTGCTAGAAATTCTAATGCCTTTGCATTATGATTGTGCTTTCAGATGGCCACTCGCGACCTCAATCAAGTGGTTCGCCTGACTCGATGCCTAGATGTACCCGGTCATACCGCCATGTTGGTCAGGGTAATGACTGAGGCTGGATACCGCTGGTATCCTGAGTACACGGTCGAAGAGCAATTTCGGGACTTCAATCAAAGCCAGTATCTCTGCACTGTCAGGATATTTCCATCTTATCCTGGATCCACTGAGCCCCTTCACTGCTCCTATGGACTCGGGGTTACTATTGAGATGGCGGTGCAGGACGCCGCCTACTCTATGATGACCATCATGCGAGTCAGGTCTGGTCTATTTCGGGACTCTGATTTCCGGTATATACCAGGGTCACTTCCGGGAGCACAAGGGTATCTTCAGGCTATCTATGCTGACCCCACCCAGGAGGATTCACGGACTCGCACCACTGCTGAGATGCTCGAGGTTAAGGACCGTGAAAATCGGGCCTTGAGGTTAGAGCTCTTCAATACCCGTGCTGACCACTGGGCCACTTTGACTCGGTTTGCACCGGCGGTGCAAGCTGGATATTCGGATATGCGCGATCTCTATCCTGTGAGATCTGCTCTGCCAGACGTGATGGGTTGGCGTGATGTAGGAGGCATCACGCCACCTCGCGGTCCCCGCAGGCCACCGTCTGTTGGTCCACGACCTCATCCTAGCCCCTATGGTCCACAAGCTCCGTGAGATCGTCTGTTTCCGGATGATCATGTTGAGCTTCCAGGCTATGGAGGTGACTTCTACGAGGACTACTACGGATTGGTCTGAGTTAGTGGTAGTATCACTAGTTCGTGATAGCTGTGTCATCTATCGTCCTGCGTGACTCGTGGGATATGACCTAGTTTGTACTCTTTCCGGAGATGTAGAAAAATAATGTATAGGAGCTTGGGATGCCTCCGATGAGATGTAATCCTCTTTTCACCGTAATAGTACTTTGTTTGGTCTTGTACTAAACCCTGTATGGTGTGTATGATGATGGAATAAAGAAGCAGTTTCTGTATCTACCATGTCATACGGATGATCATCCTGCATTTCGAGTTATTCCTTACATTTTGTATCCTATGTCGGAATTTTATCATCCTGACTAAAGCATTGTCTTGTTTACCTAGGATGGTCAACACGCGCACTAACCCTGCTCCTCAAGAGCAGGCCGAAGGCAGTGAAGTCAGGGATGCAAATTTGCCTCATCCTCCTTCCCTAGCCGAGGTTATGATGGAAGCTGAGAGAAACAAGCGGGAGACCAACTGTTTGTTGGAGCGTATTGAACAGAACACGGCACACCATCAGAGGACTAATGTGGTGTCACTCAGTGATTTTATCAAATTACATCCACCCACGTTCCACCACTCCGTCGAGCCTCTCGACGCTGATGACTGGCTTCGCAGTATCTCTCACAAACTGCGTTCCGCGCTGGTAGCGGAGGCTGACAAGGTCACCTTTGCTGCATATCATCTTGAAGGCCCCGCCAGTCTATGGTGGGAGAATTATGGAGCTATGCGCCCAGCAGGCCATGTCACTACTTGGGCTGAATTCAGCGAGGCTTTCCGTGAACATCACATTCCAGAGGGTCTCATGGACCGTAAACGTGAGGAATTTTGCAATTTCACCCAAGGCCGACTCTCTGTGGATGCTTACAGCAGGGAGTTTGGTAACCTCGCACGATATGCAACTGAGGAAGTGTCTACTGATGCCAAGAAGCAAGCAAGGTTCCGTAAGGGCCTTAGTCCTGAGCTTCGCCGCGACCTCCGTCTGCATGAGTGTACATCTTTTCAGAAACTTGTTAACAAGGCCATTAGTGCTGAAACTGGTCAGACTGATTATGACGCAACACGCAAGCATGGCCGTGACATGGGTTCCTCATCAGGTGCTGGTCCTCAGAAGCGCCACGTGTGGGTGCCCAACATCGCCCTGCCACCCAGGTTCACACCGAGGCCATCTTTCCAGGCGCCCCGCCCTGTTCAACAGTCTGCACCAGCCAAGCCCTATGGGGGTCCAACCAACAATGCTCCTCCACGTATCAGTTCCGTAACTTGTTTCAAGTGTGGGGAATCTGGCCACTATATGCGTGAGTGTCCCCAGACCAACCCCAACCAGTCTGTTAAAGCTGTTGGCCGTGGCAAGCCGACAGGAAAAGTATTCCACGCCAAGCCGGTCACCGCCTCATGTGGCCATGTCAACTGTATCTCTGCCGAAGAAGCTCAAGAGGATCCCAACGTCGTTCTCGGTACGCTTCTTGTTAATTGCCACCCGGCATCTGTTCTTTTCGATACAGGAGCCTCTCATTCTTTTATATCCGAAAATTATGCTCGTTTGCATAACGTCGCATTCGGTGATATGCCAACCTCTATGGTAATTCAAACTCCGGGATCCAAATGGCAAACTTCTAGAGTAAGCCATGGAAATGAAATCCAAGTCGACAGACTTGTTTTCCTCGCGTCTTTGATAGCCCTTAAATCTTCAGATATTAATATCATTCTGGGTATGGACTGGATGTCGGCTCATCATGCCCAAATTGATTGCTTCTCTAGGACTGTTCAACTCACCCATCCTTCGGGGAAGATAGTCAATGTCTTGACCCGAATAGCCAAGCGACAGTTATATTCTCTTAACGCCAGCCCTTTGCCAGACCTTGAGGACGTTCCGGTAGTCCGTGACTTCCCGGATGTCTTCCCAGAGGAATTGCCAGGTGTTCCACCTGACAGGGATGTTGAGTTCATAATAGACCTCATTCCAGGAACCGTTCCGATTGCTAGAAGACCCTATAAGATGGCACCACTAGAACTAGCCGAGCTTAAGAAACAACTCGATGAGTCCTTGAAAAAGGGTTTCATCCGATCTAGCTCATCTCCGTGGGCTTGCCCCGTCCTCTTCCTCAAGAAGAAGGATGGTACGAACCGGATGGTTGTAGATTATCGACCTGTCAATTTGGTCACAATCAAGAACAAATATCCGCTCCCTAGGATCAATGACCTGTATGATCAGCTCGCTGGATCCTCAGTCTTCTCCAAAATGGATTTGAGGTTGGGCTACCATCAAATCAAAATCAGAAACGGGGACATCCCTAAAACGGCTTTTGTTACTCGTTATGGCCAGTACGAGTACACCGTCATGTCCTTCGGTTTAACCAACGCTCCAGCCACCTTCTCTCGGTTAATGAACTCAATCTTCATGGAGTATTTGGATAAATTCGTCGTGGTTTACCTCGATGATATACTCATCTACTCCAAGAACGAGGAAGAACATGCCGAACATCTAAGGCTAGTGTTGAAGAAACTTCGAGAGCATCGCCTTTATGCCAAATTTTCTAAATGTGAATTCTGGTTGTCAGAAGTGACCTATCTGGGTCATGTAATATCTGGTAAAGGTATTGCTGTTAACCCTGAGCGAGTTCTAGCCGTCCTTAATTGGACTCCACCTGAATCGGTTAAGCAAGTTCGGAGTTTTCTGGGCTTAGCGAGCTATTGCCGTCGCTTTGTCGAGAACTTCTCCAAAGTTGCCAAACCTCTAACCGAACTCCTTAAGAAAGATAAGAAGTTCGAATGGACTCCACAATGTGAGCACAGCTTTCAGGAACTGAAAAGACGCCTGACTTCTGCTCCCGTACTGGTACCGCCAGACTTCTCCAAGGACTTTGTTATCTACTGCGACGCCTCGCGACAAGGACTAGGTTGCATTCTCATGCAAGATCGACACGTAATTGCCTACGCTTCACGGCAATTGCACCCACATGAGGAGAATTATCCTACTCATGATCTAGAGCTTGCAGCCGTAGTCTATGCACTTAAGACCTGGCGACATTACCTCCTCGGTAATCGTTGCGAAATATTCACTGATCACCAAAGTCTGAAGTACATTTTCACCCAACCGGATTTGAATCTCAGGCAAAGACGTTGGGTTGAGTTGATCACAGACTTCGACTTAGGAATAACCTACACCCCAGGGAAAGCCAACGTCATGGCTGATGCGCTAAGTCGTAAATCTTATTGTAACAACCTGATGTTACAACAAAGTCAACCGCTTCTCCATGAGGAATTTCGGAAGCTTAACCTTCACATTGTTCCTCAAGGTTTTCTTTCCACCTTGGTGGCAAAACCTACCCTTACGGATCAGATCATCAAAGCACAGAAGGTAGATCCGGGAATCTCCCGCATCAAGAGAAACATCAAGAAAGGAATTGCGAATTGTTTCTCCATTAATGATCAAGGGGTCGTATACTTCGGGAATCGACTAGTGGTTCCCAAAGTGCGAAACATGAGGCGATTGATCCTTAAGGAAGCTCATGAATCTCCTCTCACCATTCATCCCGGTAGTACTAAGATGTATCAGGACCTACGCCAGAGGTTCTGGTGGACTAGGATGAAAAGAGAAATCGCTCAATATATTGCTAATTGCGATGTCTGTCGTCGTGTAAAAGCAGAGCATCAACGGCCTGCTGGCACCCTTCAACCCTTAGCTATTCCTGAATGGAAATGGGATAAAATTGGTATGGATTTCATTACCGGTTTTCCCAGGACCAAGAGAGGGAATAATGCTATCTTCGTCGTTGTCGATCGTCTTTCCAAAGTAGCCCATTTCCTACCTGTTCGTGAGAGTATAACCGCTAGTCAGCTGGCAGACTTATACATCTCCCGTATAGTGTCTCTCCATGGTGTTCCTTTGGAAATTAATTCGGATCGAGGAAGTCTTTTCACCTCTCGATTTTGGGAAAGCTTCCAAAATGCTATGGGAACCCGTCTCTCCTTTAGCACCGCTTTCCACCCTCAGTCGAGTGGTCAAGTGGAACGCGTCAACCAGATTCTAGAAGACATGCTTCGAGCCTCTATTATCTCATTCGGGATGGATTGGGAGAAGTGCCTTCCATTTGCCGAATTCGCTTACAACAACAGCTATCAATCTAGCTTGGGTAAAGCCCCTTTTGAAGTTCTTTATGGACGACGATGTCGAACACCCCTTAACTGGTCAGAAACCGGGGAAAGACAATTCTTTAGCCCGGATATGATTCAGGAAGCAGAAGAACAAGTTCGCATCGTTCGTGAAAAGTTGAAAACAGCCCAATCTCGTCAAAAGAGTCAATATGACCGAAAACCTAAGGCTATGACTTTCGAGGTTGACGAGAAGGCTTATCTTCGGGTTACCCCTCTGAAGGGAACCCATCGTTTCGGTATCAAAGGCAAATTGGCTCCTCGATACATTGGACCTTTTCGCATTATCGCCAAACGAGGAGAAGTTGCCTACCAATTGGAACTACCTCCGCACCTCTCCAGAGTCCACGATGTCTTCCACGTTTCTCAACTCAGGCGTTGCTTCTCGGATCCTATCCGTGGAGTGGACCACGAAACGCTTGATCTCCAAGATAATCTTACATATCGAGAGTACCCCATTCGTATCCTTGATCAGGCCGAGCGTACCACTCGACGTCATAATATCAAGTTTCTCAAGGTTCAATGGTCGCACCATTCTGAGGATGAAGCAACTTGGGAAAGGGAGGATCGTCTTCGACTCGAGTACCCCGCTTTCTTTCCGGAAGAACCCAAATCTCGGGACGAGATTCTTTTGAGTGGGGGGTGAGTTGTCACACCCTAGCTAGTCATGCATTAGAGTGTTGCATCATGTTTACTCTTACATCAGAAACTTGAAATGGGGATGACAGAACCCCCAGTCCCCTCTGAAACCAACTAGGGTTACTAGAATAATTTTCAATGAACCTGAAATGCCCTTCTAAAATGCCCATCATTTTTGTCTTGGTTCAGAACCTCTGCCAAAAGTGGTGCACATTTTCCTAGGCCATCCTAGGGTTTTTGAATTAAATCATAAATATTTGAATTTGGGCATTTAAAATTATATAAAATATTTAAATGCTCAAATATCTCCAAACTAAAATGTTTCATGTTGGAAATAATCCAACTATGGGCCAGGAGTAGTTTGGTGATTTTTGAAGTTGCCTAGGTATTTTATTAAATTCAACAAAGTTGCAGATATATTAAAAAAATAGAAAACAAAAGAAAATGGAAAAACTTACCTGTCGCCCAGCACCGGCCCACCTGCCGGCCCAGCCCAGCACCGCGCCAGCGAGCTGCTTCCGGCCAGGCAGGCAGGCAGGTGCTCAACGGCGAGCACCGCATGGGTGCCACGCACCTGCTCGCCGCCTCGCCGCCTCCCTCGCCCGGCTAACGCCGTGGATCGGCTTCCCTCTCTCCCCCAAACCTCCCAGACACCTCCTCTCCTCTCCAGCTCCTCCCCCTTGCACGCCCCAGCCATGGCCGACGCCATCGCCGCCACCCCCTCGCCGTAGCCACGCCCTCCGTCCACCCCATGCTGTGCCACCGTGTCCAGGAGCTCCGCCGCCGTCCACTTCATCGAGCTAGCCGAGCCCCGTGTGCTCGTGCGGCCCGAGACCACCGCACCGACCTCGCCCGAGCTCACCGTCGCCGGAGATCCCCTTCAACGCCGTCGCCGCCTCAGCTCGTCCCCGACCTCGCCGGTGGCCTCTACGGGAGCGCTGTGAGCTTAGCTACTCCTCCGACCCTCTCTCTCTCATTCCTGAGCCTTGTAGCCACCGCATGAGGATCACACGCCCGCACCGCCGCGGATCTCGTCGCCGACGTGCTTCCGGCCACACTCCGGTCACAAGCTGGTGTCCATCTTACTCACCGAGTTCCGCAGCACCTAGCTAGCCACTCCCCGAGCCTCACCGACCTCTCTAGCGCCAAGTTCATCTTCGGCCGAACCCCGGTGGCCGCCAAGGTCGTCGCCGGCGCCAACTCCGGCCACCCCGACCCCAACGGACTCCACCAAGAGCTGCGGCTTGTCCTCAGCTCCACTCCGGTGGTCTCCGCGACCCATTTGGTGGCCGAAATGGCCAAAACCACTCCCGCCGCCGCGTCGGGCTCGCCGGCGGCTAAACGCCGACGTCGCTGGCTTTGACTTTGACCACGGGTGGGCCCTGGTTGACTCCCCTGAGTCAATGACAGGTGGGGCCCAGCCCTGTTAATTAAACAGGTTTAGTTTTAATTAAACTTTAATTAAAATAATCACCCTGACATGCGGGACCCACTGTCAGATTTGACCCTGACATGTTATGTTGACCTGCTGACGTCACACTGACGTCAGGCTGACGCAATAATGATTTTCTAGAATTATTCTAATATAGGAAATTCCAGAATATAATTTAAACTTCAAAATTTCATAACTTTTATTCTGTAACTCCAAATCAGACAAATTATATATGAAAAATGATCAGAAAAATCCAATCTATCCATCTGTACTATTTTCATGCATGACTAAACAAGTTAACCTGATGTCTAATGCAGAACAAGGAAAAGCACTTTAAAAGGCCATGTTTGAGTTTGAAATTTGAATCTTTGATTCAAATTGGTTCAAACCCTTCTGGTTTTAGTTGCATTAGCCCAACACACTCATATTGCCATGTTTCATGCATGCATCATATTGTTGCACATTGTTTGGTGATGGTTGTGTATCGGTGTCCTTTGCGACAGGTTCTGCCTCCGAGGAGTACCGTGATTACCCTAACGAAGAACCGTATCAGTGCATCGAACCATCAGGCAAGCAACCAACCATTTGATCATATCGATACAATCCCATGTTCTCGCTCCTGCTCTCTTTTACTGCATTAAGACAACGCGTTTTAAACTGCTGTGTGCTACGGTAGTTGAACCCATTTCCTCTGCATGACCTGTCATTGCCACAGTAACTAGATGAAACCCACTAGCATGTGTAGGAGTTGATTGAGCCATATGTATGTGTTGTTCCTACCTTGCTATGCCTGCTATGCTTAGAGTCGTGTCAGGTCTGGTTCATCTGGGTGATGGGCTAGAGTGAAATGATTATGTCGGTAATGAGAGTAGTGTGGTGAACACGATTTGATAAAGGTATCGATGAGGGGCCATGTAGGAGTACATGGTGGGTTGTTTCATTGAAGCCGACCTTAAGCACCGAGATCTGTATGTATGATTTAAGAATCAGCTACTACCATGCATTGGGCCCGAAACCAATGGACCCTCTCGGCTTCTTATTCACCCTAGTCCTCCGTCCAGGAGTTGCAAGTAGTTTCTGGTGTTTGTAGCCTACTGGAGGCCATGGACAGCGCTAACCGTAGGGGTGGGCTGTGATGCGGTAGGTACGTGGCACGGTGTACCGAATACCCGTTAGGTATCTCGGGAACCCTGTTCACATCGTTCGGGGCCGTATGGGAAACCTCGGCCGGACTCCCTGCGGATGGAACCTGGATAGGCGATAAACCTGGACTGGAGACTTAGGTGACTAGGTAGGTCGTGGCCGACACCCACGTTGGGCTTCCGCTTGAAGGTTGCCGAGTACATGTCGTGTAAACGACGGTAAGTGGTGAGAGCGTGTATGAAGAAGTACACCCCTGCAGGGTTATCATAATCTATTCGAATAGCCGCGTCCGCGGTAAAGGACTACTTGGTTGCCTATACAGTTCATAGACAAGTAAATGGAAACTACTAAAAGCCTCAAGATAAGTGTGAGTGCCGAGGGTGGCTCTTCCGTAGGAAGACGGAGGCGAAACCTCGGTAGTGTATTGAAGTGGTGAGTAGTGGACTCGTGTGTGCAAAACCATTTCAAGTTGAGGTATCGTAGGATAGTCTAGCCAAGAGTCAAAGCTGGCTTGCTGCAATAACTCCACCTACCCTTCTTGACAATGTGCATGTATGTAGGATCTGATGTAAGTCTTGCTGAGTACCTTTGTACTCATGTTGCTATAATTTACATTTTACAGAAGACGCTGCAACCCCTTCTGATGGGTTCTATGTAGACGTTGACATCAACGAGTAGGCTAAAGGCCAGGTGGTGATCCTGAGCTTGTGATGGACCATGTAGTATAGCTAGGCTTTCCAAGCCTCTTTTATTTTACTAGTTGTCTGTACTCAGACAAGTTACTTCCGCTGCTGGTTTGTATGACTGTATGACTTGAATGTTGGGTCGTGAGACCCGTACCTGGTGTATGTTATGTATGGCTCCCTGAGCCTTAAATAAAGTACTTGTGTCGTAGAGTCATGTTGTGATGCTTCGTTGTATTTGCACATATCGAGCATATTGTGTGTATGATTGAAATGCTTGGTATGTGTGGGATCTGACTATCTAGTTGTTTATCTTTAGTAGCCTCTCTTACCGGGAAATGTCTCCTAGTGTTACCGCTGAGCCATGGTAGCTTGCTACTGCTCTGGAACACTTAGGCTGGCTGGCATGTGTCCTTCTTCGTTCCTGTGTCTGTCCCTTCGGGGAAATGTCACGCATTGAGTACCGGAGTCCTGTTAGCCCGCTACAGCCCAGTTTACCGGAGTCCTGCTAGCCCAGTGCTACAGCCCGGACCCACTTGCTGATGACCGACACGTTCGAAGCTGGGTCATGGATGCCTGTCCCTGTAAGTCTGTGCCACTTTGGGTTTACGACTAGTCATGTCAGCCCGGGCTCCTTATCATATGGATGCTAGCGACACTATCATATACGTGAGCCAAAAGGTGCAAACGGTCCCGGGCAAAGGTAAGGCGACACCCGTGGGGATACCGTGCGTGAGGCCGCAAAGTGATATGAGGTGTTACCGGCTAGATCGATGTGACATCGAGTCGGGGTCCTGACAGCCCCGGCGCGCCACCATGTCGTCAGCCCGCCCGCCCCGGCCACTGCCCCGACCGTCCCACTGCCGCGGCGCGCCGCCACGTTGCAGGCCCTCCCGCCACACTGCCCCGACCGTCCCATTGCTCCGGTGAGGGACAAAATCTTTTTTTTTCTATTTTTTTCATATTTTTTTGTTGTTTAATTGTTAGTGCTAGATATGTGTTAGTGTTAGTGTTACAAAATAATTAGAAGAAGTAGAAGTAGAAGAAGTAGAAGAAGAAGAAAAGAAAAGAAGTAGAAAAAAGATGAAAAAGGAAGAAGAAGAAGAAAAGAAGTAGAAGAAGAAGAAAGGAAGAAAAGAAG